>NC_090740.1:70709616-71009616 GCF_036898095.1 Palaemon carinicauda | reverse complement strand
ATTTTCTATCAGATTTTCCTGATTTTGCAGTCCCTGGCCCAAACCGTCCATAGACAGCAGTCGATCAGCAATTGGACCAAACTGGAACTGGAATACACTACTCAACCTCTCCATGAGCTGGCTCGAGAAGGCCACCAGATCGAAATCAAGATCCGACGTCTGCCCCTTTGAGCTTCTTGCTCTTGACCCCTGATGTGGAGGATTAGACCCTGCCGAGTCCGTCAGTAGCTTAGAAGCTGATGATGGTCTGGTTGGGAGTGGTTTGGGTAGCCCAAAAGGCTTGCCCTCTTCAGGTAGGGCCGACCTCATACGGTTTACCTTAGAAGCCACTGAGCATGGCACCCGGCATGAGATCGGCAGACCTCATGCCCACACGACTGCTGCAGCACAGCAATGCATGTTGTCTCCTGACAGCGTACCACCTGTAAGTCAATTTTATACATGGGTATCATACTTGATTTCGCCGGAAAAACCGGTGACATATATAGTTAAGTTAAATCAACTGTGTATAGCTCAGCAGAGTCTTATTCTTTCTTGCCGTTTTACAATAGAACCCTAATACTCTGTTTTCCTTCTTCCACCATCTCCTGTCATCCAAAGGTTTGAAACTGGTAGAAATGGCGGCTGGATTAATCTTGGACCAGTCCACCCTCTCCAGAGAGAAAAATTCCACTATGAAACTTCTCTCAACCTTCCATACCCCTACTGGAGTAGGATGTACGTATTGATGATTGAAGGTTGGGACAAGGAGATACAAGGAAACCAGAATTAGGGACACCAATACTGTTGCCGGAATACTTGGTTGGAAGTATGAATTCCCAATAATGTAAATCCGGCCTGTAACAATATAAATTCAAGAACTACAAATCTCTGTCTGTAACTCTCTTCAGAACAATCATACCGTAAATATCCTGTAATATAAGGAATCAACCTACGGGATCAGAACAGGGTAAAAATTTTATCTGAATCCGATCAAAGAAACATAGTAACTATCTCATGGATAAGATTTCAAGTCATCCCGGCCCTCATGGGGCGGAAGAATATCGAAGATGGAATTCCGGGAAGAGAGGGATACGCGGTACGTAACAAGGCTCACACTCAGTCCGGCTCGACTGGTGGCCATCCATGACTAACCGAGGAGAGAGCGCTATTTGCATCGACTCACAGATCATGAGAGCTATCTCTCTCTCTCGGCTGTCTCCCTTCTCTCTTTAGTGTATAACTCAAGCCTACTTCCCGAGGTTAGGGTACAGTGAGAAAGAATTCTACCGAGTAAGATAATTTGGTATATGAATATAAAATTAACTAAAGAAATTAAGTTCCGCCGTGACACCCAGCAGAAAAACATGTGTGCTTAAGCTAAAGGAAATACTGTAATACGAAATAGCATTAAAAAAAAAAACGGATTTTGAGCGAAGTGAAAAATCTATTTTTGGGTGAGATAGCCATGTCGTCCTGATGGAAGTTCCTTTAAAGTAGCTTCCTAGGGTATATTTGACTACAGTGATATTCCAGAATTTAACCTTAAGGTACATGTATCCAGGATTCTGACTCCTGGTACGAATATCCCTAACTATTACCTTTAGGGATATCGCATAATATCAGAGGACGTATTCTTGACACGCCACATAGCTATCTTCACCCCGAATAGCGTTTACGCTTCGAGAGGGAAAGTGGCAAGAATAAAAGGAGAGCCGTTATTAAGGCGCTACTCCTTACTGTTTTGAGTACCTATATGACATCATATCCGACCGCCATCTTGTTATTCCCTGTAGCGTTAAACGAGGTGCTACAGATACAATACTTTCGGGAGGGATTCTTTCAGTCCTTTTGTAATAAAGGAGGGTGGGTCCATCAGGACGACATGGCTATCTCACCCAAAAATAGATTTTTCGCTTCGCTCAAAATCCGTTTTTTGGGCTTAGGCCATGTCGTCCTGATGGAAGTTTACTGGAGCATTAATGTATCTGTTGATTTTCTATTAGTGCCATTACCTCAAGACCGACTTTTCCTTAGTCATTTAGACTTAGAGACATATGATGTTACCGTTATACATCATTTCAACTAATCATGAACTATGTTAGAGCTTCCTGTCCCCTACAGGGAAGAGTCATATTGGACTCTGGAAAAAGTCTCGAGGATTGCATATATCTTATGAACAATCTACCCAACAAACAGGTATACTGGTCTCACTATATACCTCTCAATCAGAGTTGTATTTGTAAGGGAACAAATATATGTATGAACTACCGACACCTCCCTGGATCTACTGGGCTAGCTGTATGCTAAGACAGACAGGTTAGAATCCATGTAGAAACAAATACTTGTATAAGTCAGTATTACCATTAAGGATTTCCAAGTCGGTTGTAACCAAAGACTGACGCATCCTGATGTAAACACACATAGAGAAAGTTTGTTTTCATGTTGGAACAAATATTTATAGAAGTTCACATAAATATATGTCAAATAAAAGTATGGACAATGAATGCTCAATACCTATTTTTATTTCATCTGAATTTTTTGGGGCGAATAAGACGCAAAATTCAAATCTAGTTTTATTGAAAACAATAAATCATGAAATCAATCTGCATTTTTTGGGCTCAAGCCATGGCGTCCTGATGGAAGGTTCCTAATTGGTAGCTTCCTTGGGTATATAACTACTGAGATATTCCCAGAGAATTTAACCACAGGTTATCACAGAATTCTAACTTCTGGAGCGAGTATCCTAAAGGTTTCCCTTTAAGACATCGTATATCAACAGGGGACGCATGTATTAACGCGCCACATAGCTATCTGCACCCCACATAGAGTTAGCGCTTCGATGTGGAGGGGCGGAGAATAGCTGGGGAGCCGTTCCACAGCTATACTCGTCCGTGGCTACTTTTGGTACTCGAAACATAAACAAACGGGCGCCATTGCTAAATGACATCACGTCCGTCCTCATCCTTCTTCTAGTAGCTTGCCTTGCTAAGACGGATTTTCCCTTGTGCTATTTTCATCGGCTTGCATCTTCGTTATGTCGCTACCTTCGGCCTCGCCTTCTTCTGGAAAGTTGAGTACCAGGTCCCAGTATTGTTTAGATAAGCTCTGACCGTAAAGTAACTTTTACTTTTCAAGATATTTTATGTTTTCTGGCAGAGCTGTGCTGCTACCGGACACGCCATTTTATGGCGTCGCTGTTACCCTGCATGCATTATTTAGCTAGCCGGAACAGCTTATTCCGGCCTTTTAACTAATTGATACTATTAGTTATTTAGTCTTCATAGCTAGGAACTTCATATATCGTGTTTTGACGCTTTTTTATCGGTCATCGCCTGACCCCATACTAGATCGCTAGCTTAGCCCCTAGGCCAGAGCGCCTATCACCAGTGTTCATGCATGATATATTACAGTGATCCTAGGTTAAGTTATGAAGATAGTGGCATTATTTTATGATACTGTTTACTGTGATGCAAGTGTTTTCGCCTTCAGGGACCATATAGGGGATAGGTTTGATAGTGTGCCTTTCTAACCTAACCTAAATGTAGGACCCCTATATGCTCCCTTCACCCCCTGCCATAGGGCATTCCCTCTGTGTAGCCTTGCTCCCCCTACCACGTAAGGGGATCAAGTACATACCAGAGTACCTATCGCTTCTCTGTCCTCCCTAAGGGAATGATCCCCCCTTAGGGTTGCGTCCGAGAATGAGGAACGGCCTGCCCTTCCTCAATTGCTGAGGTTAGGTTACCTGACCTTCCTTGCAATTGCGATACGTCTTCCAGCCTTCCTAGCTTAGGGTGTAACATCCCTGCTCTAGGTTAGGCCTCGGGGGGAGCTAGTTCTGTGCCTTGCTTGAAACAGTACCCATGCACCGTTCTCAGCCAGGCTGCCTACCTTAGGCTAGGGAGCGTCCTCCCTTCCTTGGTGGCCGCTTTGGTACAGAGCCTCCCCTATGGAAGACCCTGCTTCTTCTCCCCTCCCCACCTATCCCTTGTATGGCCTAGCCTATACTTAGGTTAGCTTATACCCATCTGTCCCCTGTCCTACAACTCCTCCTTTGGGTGGAGTGACAGGGCTATCTTCAGTCCCTGTGTGCAGTCCGCTCTGGTACATATACCCTTCGTAGTGTCCTATGGGGTTAGCCACTGGATGCGTTTTGTCTGCAGGGGTTCTCCCCCCTCTTGGGTGTTCCCCAGCCCTCCCTTGGGCTACTCTGGCTCCCGGCCGCCTGCCGGCCCCCTGCTATTGGGTGATAGGGCTAGCCTCTATCATGGGTACACCCATTCAGGTGGGATGCTATGGGGTTCGTGTCCTTACCCCTCCATCCCTCCTTCTGTCTCTTTTCCTGTCCTGGTGCTGGTCCCTTGCCGCCTCTACTGCCGGCGATACCGCCCTCCCCCCTTGGTGACACATTCCTTGTTCCCCCCTGGCCGACAGTCCTCCGTGTGCCGGAGGGCTGCCACCTCCCGTCGGTGTACAGCCGATGGCCTACCCTTATACCTCCTAGCTCCGGTCGTCCGTCCATCGGGCCGGCCCCCGGCGTGCCGGCATCCATTGCCGGCGGTCTGGATATGCTATATCCACTTTCCCTATCCTATGACCCTGTCACCAAGCCGGCAGCCGAAGCCGCCACCTCCCGCCGGCGGCCGCCATCCTGGCATTACTCCTGACTTCTCTATGTGTCTTCACTAATGCCAGAAACTCTGCTGGAGCAGCCTCCGGCATGCCGCCGGTCTGCCGGAACCTTCCGGAGACGCCAAGAGACTTGCCCCCCTTCTCCCAGCTATCAACACCATGCTGATAGCCCTACACTGCAACCAGATGGCTTGGCTACCTAAATAGATAGGTATTGTCTTACCGTTCTATTAATAGCCGTGCTGTCTTCTTGCATATCACAATTTTCCAGCATGCTGTGTGTATCTTAGCACGGCTGGTTGCCGGAAACCGTTGCCCTATGGGGTCTTCTACACCCCCCCATTTTAATGGCCTGAGTGGCCTCAGTCCCAGATTTACATCTTAGGCAATTCCTGCTAGAATTCCTTCTGCCTACCTGGCGATCTATGAAGAATTCTGTCTTGTGTCCTCGGCCACAAACAAATTGCCTATTGATAAGGTTACGGTAACCAGCCGGGCGGGATACACGGAGTATGTGTCTATCTACTTCATTTCCCGCTCCACTCTCTAACATTACAATGTTATTAATTATTTAAGATTAAGTTAAAGTTAACTTCTTAATATTTAACTTTAGAATAATATGAGTCATTTGTATGACTTCCATATACTCATGTTCTCCTTCTCTTACAGGAGGAGTACGTGAAATGTGACCACAACTTCTGTGGAGTGAAGCGCCCGCACTTCTACGGGCACACGGCGTGTAGGACCCACGCCCCTTGCGCCAACAAGAAAGGCGATCTGAAGTTTTGGGACCCGCAGCACTGTACAGTCTGCAAGGACCGCCTGGTCGAGGCGTTCGACAATCCTCCTTCAGCGGAGGTTAGGGACTCTTCTCGAGAGAAGCTACGCAAGTGGGTGCGTGGCTTCCAGAAGAACGCCACCGGTCCATACCTTGCCACCGAAGACTTGAGGGCCTTGCTTTTCCCGAAGGCATCCCCAGACTCAGTGGTCCCCAAGGATCAGATCCCCACCGTCCAGATAACTGTGGAACCGGATGTAGTCATGGCGTAGTCCATGCACGAGTGCCGTTTGGATGCCGACAACGCGGAACGTATGTCGGAAGTGTCGGAGAATACGGAGAGGAACCTCATGGCGACGAACTGGACTATGAGGAAGACCAGGTGGAATACCCTGAGTCGGAGCAGGAGGTCGCTCCACCTTCCACCCCCACACCGACCCCTACACTGACGGACGTATCACTCCCGTCTACATCTGCTACCCCGGATCCCACCCCATCCAACACCCAGGAGATGTTCAGAATGCTCGAGGCTCTCATGGATAAGAAACTCCATGAGACGCATGAGTTCTTCAGATCCAACATGGGAAGTTCGAAGCAGCCGAAAAGGATTTCGGTTAAGGACCTCCCCGCATGCTCAGATACCAACCATTGGAGGTATGCCGAGCACATGCCAATTACGATGGGCAAGATCTTCATAAGCGAAAAGATCGGCTTGATCGCGCTGGAAGAAGTGAAATTCTTCCCGAACTTTGAGGCTTATCCGGACTGTTACGTCCGACTTCGATCCGAACCTGCCTCTAAAGAAGAGACCGAACCAAAGGAGGTTATAGTGTTCGATCTCGCGAAGGCCCAGGCTATGCTGGCCAATACAGTGAAAAGTAGGGGCTTCACCTGCTCGAAACTTCCGGCACTTAGCAAGAAGCACCCTACCTACGTCGCACCAGATGATGCGACCCTCCCCTTCTTGGAAAAGGCCTTCACTGCGGTGCATAAGGCAGTGGAAGAAGGAAAACCTTGCCCTGCACTGGAGGAGTGCAGACCCTTTTCCCTGACTACTCCCCCTGATGTTAGACACTGGAAAGATGTCCAGTCAACATTTGTGGTGGGAAAACTAGAACCTGACGTCGCTGGCCGTCAGTTTAACGAAGACCTCCCAAAACTTAATGACCATCTCCTTCGTTGGGAACATGATACGAAGGAAAGGCTCGCCGCATCCATGTCCCTTCAAGTACAGCTCGAAGTCATGGCCGGTGACACTAGGGTCCCTGACTACTACATGGTTCTCGCCAAAACACATTTGGCGACCGTAGTAAAGGCTCTGTACAGCTTCACGAAGGCTTGTAGAACCTGTCGTGAATTCGTGTTCTCCAGTGCCACAGTGAGACACGAACCCCGGAGGCTGATTTCCTCCAACATCTGGGGTAAGCACCTCTTTCCCTCCTCCCTTGTGAAAGAGATCACCGACAAGGCCGCCACGGGGAACAGGAACCTTCTCCACAAGTGGGGCATGTCGAAGAAAAGGAAATCCTCTTAGGACGACGGCCCTCAACCTAAGAGGAAACCCACAAAACCGAAACCCCAGCAATGTCAACAGAGACGGCAGTTTCCGGGATCCGCTACTCCCCAAGTGGCAGCTCAGCCACAGCAGACCTTTCAGCTGGTCACCCAACCGGTCTTGTCACAGTCACCGGTTTTCACCCCTGCTTTTGAGCAACAGTCAACTACCTTTCATCCCAAAGGTAAAGGCTCAAACAGAGGTGCAGGCAGAGATGCATCTCGCCGTCCCTCCAGAGGCAGAGGAGGAAAGGGAGCTAGCGGCCGAGGTAGTAAACCCTCGGGAAACCAGAAGCAATGAAGTGCTTCCGGTGGGAGGAAGACTCCGCCAATTCCAGGATCGTTGGACCTTCGATCCCTGGGCACACAGCATCGTCAAGAAGGGTCTAGGCTGGAGCTGGACTCAACCACCCCCAACCTTCCAGCAGTTCTTCCAACAGTCAACCCCCCCTTCTGGAAGAATATGTCCTAGAACTCCTGAACAAGAAGGTGATAAGGAGGGTAAAGTCAACCAGGTTCCAAGGGAGACTGTTTTGCATCCCCAAGAAGGACTCTGACAAACTCAGAGTCATTCTAGACTTATCCCCCCTCAACAAGTTCATAGCAAACAACAAGTTCAAGATGCTGACTCTTCAACAGATAAGGACCCTTCTGCCTCAAGGTTCCTACACGGTCTCCATAGACCTGGCGGATGCCTACTGGCACGTTCCAATGAACCACCACGCTTCCTCCTACCTAGGATTTCGACTCCAAAGGAAAAGCTACGCTTTCAGGGCCATGCCCTTCGGCCTCAATGTGGCCCCACAGATCTTCACAAAGCTGGCAGACGCCATCGTTCAACAGCTCCGCCTCCACGGCGTCCAGGTGATGGCCTACCTCGACGACTGGCTGGTCTGGGCTCCATCGCCCGAAGATTGTCTAAGATCCTGCAACAAAGTCACCCAGTTTCTGGAACACCTGGGATTCAAGATAAACAGAAAGAAATCTCGCCTCTCTCCAGCTCAGAAGTTCCAATGGCTAGGAATCCAGTGGAATCTTCAGTCACACTGCCTTTCCATTCCCCAGAAGAAAAGGAAAGAAATAGCAGGGTCTGTCAAAAGACTGCTGAATTCCAAACGGATCTCAAGACGTCAGCAGGAACGAGTTCTAGGCTCTCTACAGTTCGCCTCAGTGACAAACCCAGTGCTGCGTGCACAGCTAAAGGATGCCGCGGGAGTCTGGAGACGTTCCGCATACATCGCTCGAAGAGACCTCAAGAGACGGCTCCTAAACAGACTTCGGTTACTCCTAAAGCCGTGGTCGGAAGCAAAGACCCTGAAAAGGTCCATCCGTCTTCAACACCCACTTCCATCACTCAACATCCACACGGACGCTTCGCTGGAGGGTTGGGGAGGTCACTCCCACCAAAAACAGGCTCAAAGAACATGGTCTCCCCTATTCAAGACGTTTCACATCAACATCTTGGAGGCCATGGCGGTCCTTCTAACTCTGAAGAAACTCTCCCCGCCTTCCTCGATCCACATTCGTCTGACCCTGGACAACTCGGTGGTAGTTCGATGTCTCAATCGCCAAGGCTCGAGATCGCCCCAGATAAATCAGGTGCTTCTCCCAATCTTCCGTCTGGCAGAGAAGAAGAAATGGCACCAGTCTGCAGTTCATCTACAAGGATTCTGCAACGTGACGGCGGACGCTCTATCTCGGACAAGCCCGATAGAGTCGGAATGGTCTCTAGACGCAAGATCCTTCTCCTTCATCTCTCTCCAAGTCCCAGAACTTCAGATCGATCTCTTCGCAATGAGCGACAACAATCAACTTCCTCGATATGTGGCCCCGTACGAGGACCCCAAGGCAGAAGCAGTGGACGCCATGTCACTGGATTGGAACAGATGGTCCAGGATCTACCTGTTTCCTCCCACCAACCTTCTGCTGAAAGTCCTCTCCAAACTGAGAACCTTCAAAGGGACAGCGGCCCTAGTGGCTCCCAAGTGGCCCCGGAGCAACTGGTACCCCCTAGTCCTAGAGCTACAACCCACGCTGATCCCTCTCCCGGGCCCAGTTCTCTCCCAGCAAGTACAGAAGTCGACTGTCTTCGCTTCATCATCGAAAGTCAGGGACCTTCATCTCATGATTTTTTCTCCCTAGCCGCGAAGAAGAGGTTTGGGATCTCGAAGAAAAGTCTAGACTTCCTCGAGGAATACAAGACCGAATCCACACGACAGCAATACGAAGCATCCTGGAGAAAATGGGTCTCATTCGTCAAGGCAAAAATTCCTACGGAAATCACCATTGATTTTTGCATGTCCTTCTTCATTCACCTTCATGGACAGGGCTTAGCAGCCAACACGATTTCTACCTGCAAATCGGCCTTGACTAGACCACTACTGTACGCCTTCCAGATTGATCTGTCCAGCGACATTTTCAATAAACTGCCGAAGGCATGCGCTCGTCTACGCCCAGCACCCCCACCAAAACCTATCTCCTGGTCCCTGGACAAGGTGCTCCATTTTGCCTCCAATTTGGACAATGATTCATGTCCTCTCAAGGATCTGACTCAAAAAGTTATATTTCTTTTTGTTCTTGCCTCAGGAGCCTGAGTCAGCGAAATAGTGGCATTATCAAGAGACGAGGGTCACATCCTGTTTACAGACTCAGGAGACCTTACCCTCTTCCCGGATCCGACGTTTCTCGCTAAAAACGAACTACCCACCAAAAGATGGGGCCCTTGGAGAATCTGCCCCCTGAAAGAAGATGCCTCTCTATGTCCAGTAGAGAGCCTCAAGGTCTATCTTCGTAGAACTTCTGACTTTGGTGGAGGCCAACTCTTCAAAGGAGAAACATTGGGTAGCGACCTGTCACTGAAACAACTAAGAGCGAAAATCACCTACTTCATTCGCAGAGCGGATCCTGACAGTACACCCGCAGGTCATGATCCTAGAAAAGTCGCATCGTCTCTGAATTTTTTCCAGAGCATGAATTTCGAAAGCCTCAAGAGTTTCACAGGCTGGAAATCCTCGCGTGTTTTCTTCAAGCATTACGCAAAACAAGTGCATGAAGTCAAACATTTCGTGGTAGCCGCAGGTAGTGTTATGAAACCTGCACCTAACTCTGCATAGAACAGTGAGTTACTTGGGACTTTAACTCTTCGGGTGCCTATATTGACCCCCGTGTGATACGTAGTGAATTCAGAGACACTTGGTGTTTTTCATAGACTGTTCTTTACAAGGTGAAATGTCATAGTCGTCACATGAGTGCCGCATGCCTAGAGCATGATGTGTTTTTCCTTATTAAAGACTGACGTTCCTTTGGAACCTGTGCCTTCTAATAATTTGAAATTTTCTTTCAGATTCAAGAACGAAGTCTTTCATTACTATGTACATTATAATTTATTGTAAATTACTTTTACATCCCTTATTGCATTTATTTACCATATTCTGCAATTGTGAAATAAAATTTCTATTTTATTACTTGTGCGTCTCAATCCGCTCCTACTTATAATATGAAATACATGGTTGCCATAGTTTCATTATCCCCTTTTCTTTTAAAAAATGATGAAGAATAATAGGTTCAATCCATATTATATACTCACCTATGCTTTGTAATATTCCCAACTGAATACTTAGTTGTGCTATACCTTCGAGACCAGATCGTTCTCTTGTTACAAACTACAGTGCCTAACCACCACTTGTCTGTCATTGAGAATGTTCCTATATGAATATCAACCATTCTGTCTTGTCTCCGAGTTCTTCACGTTCTCCCCGCAAGGTGGGTAGCCCTTCGATGACCACTTTGATCTTCAGCATGGTCCGTTGGGACTTCTCTGCCAAGGGGGGCAGGAAGTTTCATCCCCACGGAACCTCTATCGAGGTCACTATGCTTACCCTATTCAAAGCCCTCGACACTTATACTACAAGGGGAAATCTACCACGATACATTGATTCTCTGGTATTCTTCCATCAGGACGCCATGGCTTGAGGCCAAAAAACGGATTTTGAGCGAAGCGGAAAATCTATTTTTGGGTGAGATAGCCATGGCGTCCTGATGGACCCTCCCTGCTACTTTGTCCAGCCTTTCAGGCCCCACCCTGTCCTGCTGTATCATGGTGATCGGCAAGCAACTGGCATCAGGATGAGGACGGACGTGATGTCATTTAGCAATGGCGCCCGTTTGTTTACGTTTCGAGTACCAAAAGTATCCACGGACGAGTATAGCTGTGGAACGGCTCCCCAGCTATTCTCCGCCCCTCCACATCGAAGTGTTAACTCTATGTGGGGTGCAGATATCTATGTGGCGCGTTAATACATGCGTCCCCTGTTGATATACGATGTCTTAAAGGGAAACCTTTTGGATACTCGCTCCAGAAGTTAGAATTCTGTGATAACCTGTGGTTAAATTCTCTGGGAATATCTTAGTAGTTATATACCCAAGGAAGCTACCAATTAGGAACCTTCCATCAGGACGCCATGGCTATCTCACCCAAAAATAGATTTTTCGCTTCGCTCAAAATCCGTTTTATAGTATAGTATAAAATATCAAATAAAGTTTAAAAGCATAAATATAGAAGTAACATCAGAAATCTATGTGTCATCTGAAAAGAAACAGTTAAGCCACTTAAACGGAAAATTATTGTAAATTTTCTTAATTAAATTTCTGTCATTACAGTCTGTTCACACTTGCGTAATACTATGCATGGCACACGTTATTCTTTCATGCTTATTCTCCACCTTTACAATAGGAACAGTCCATAGTGTCACCATGGCGACACTTCACTTAACATGTTGCTCCGTAAGGAGTCAGCACGTACACCCTTCACTGATAGTCCCAATCAATTCACTGTTCCTCACAGTTTTTAAGCAGCAGGTTTTCGTACACTACCTGCCGCCACCACAAGCCTCTTAACTTCCTACACTTGCTTCGCATAGTGTTTGAAGAATACTTTGGATAACTTTCAAAATCCATGTTTTGGAAAAAATTCTGAGCTGAGGCATTCTTTCTCGGATCATGACCTGCGGGTGTACTGTCCGGATCCGTTTTGCGAATGAAGTAGGTGATCTTCGCCCTTAATTGTTTCAGAGACAAATTTAAACCTGAAGTTTCTCCCTTAAAGAGCTGTCCTCCCCTAAAGTCTCAAGTTCTACGAAGATAGACCTTTAGGCACTCTACTGGACATAGAGAGACATCTTCCTTCAGAGGGCAAATTCTCCAGGGACCCCACCTTTTGGTGGGTAGCTCATTTTTAGCGAGAAACGTTGGGTCAGGAAAAAGATTCAGTTCTCCACTTTCCTTGAACTGTATATGACCCTCATCCCTCGAAAGGGCCAATATTTTGCTAACTCTGGCTCCCGAGGCTAGTGCAAATAGGAATATAACTTTTTGGGCTCAAGCCATGACATCCTGATGGAAGGTTCCTTCAGTAGCTTCCTGAGGGTATATATGATTACAGTAGATATTCCCAGAGAATTAACTAAAGGTTTCACAGAATTCCAACTTCTGGCACAAGTACCCATAAGGTTTCCCTTTAGGATATCGTATAATAACAGGGGACGTATGCTTGACATGCCACATAGCTATCTGCACCCCACATAGCGTTTACGCTTCGAGGGGGAAGTGTGGCAAGTATTAGGAGGAGCCGTTACAAAACTCTCCTCCTGCGTTATTGTTACGGTACCTAACAAACGGCCGCCATAGCTGGCTGCCATCTTGGTTTACGTCACATCCGCCCGCTCCATTCCTTGTTCTGTAGCGTACCTGAGCAGAGTGTTTTTCCCAGTGTTCGCTATTTAATTGCATTATGTCGCAATCTTCAGCCTCGCCTTCTTCTGGAAAGTTGAGTACCATATTCTTGTATTGTATAAATAAGCTCCAGCCGTAAAGTAACGACTTTTTATCTTTAATTCTTGTGTTTTGTGGCTGAGCTGTGCCCCGACCGGAGGCGTCATGTTGCGACACTGTTGCTCGCCTCACATGTTTTATTTAGTTAGCCAGAGCAACCTTCCCGGTCTTATAACTAATAACTACATTAGTTATTCAGTCTTCATTGCTAGGAATTAGTTATATTATGCCGTTAGTATTCGTTTTAGGCGACTAGTGTTAGCCTAACCCTATGCTAGATTGCTAGCCTAGCCCCTAGGCTCGATAGTCTAGTGTTCATATTAACTTCTTGCATGATATAATAAGTGTTCCTAGTGTTATTTTATAAAATGAAGATATAGGCATTTATACAAATAAGATTCAGTGATTGCACAGATGTTTTTGGGCTCAAGCCATGACGTCCTGATGGAAGGTTCCTTTAGTAGCTTCCCATGGGTATATATGACTACAGCGATATTCCCAGAGAATCAACCCAAAGGTTTCACAGAATTCTAACTTCTGGCGCGAGTACCCTTAAGATTTACTCTCAAGGATATCGTATATAATCAGGGGACGTATTCTTGACACGCCACATGGCAATCTGCACCCCGAATAACCTTTACGCTTCGAGGGGGATACATGGCAGAATTAGAAGCGTAGCCGCATTAGAGGTTACCCTGGTTCCCCTACTACTATCGTATCACAACCGCGCCAATTCCCTCTGGCGGCCATTCCTATATTTGTAGCGACTCGCTATGGTGGTATTCCCTGTTGATCTGACATTTTCGATCGATTTCAAGGGAATCTTTATGCTTTCTACGGCTATAAGAGAGAGATAAAGAAAAAGCATGGGGTGAAGGCTATCTATTACTGTATATGTATACAGTAATAAAGGATGTAAAAGTCTAATTTTACTGCCTTTCTCCGAAAAGAAGGTTCAAATGGAAGGGGAGAATGTACCATTCAGGCTTCCATCTATCCATAGTACTATTGCCAGCTTACCACTGTAGGCCAGCCTCCGGCAGCACAAGTACAGTCGGCATGCTACCGACTGAGTCAGTACTTATGTGTGCCGGTCTACTGCCGGCCAGAGCAATACGCCGACAACAGAAGTTGTAGCCAGCAGTTCAAGGGAGAACTGGAGAACCTTGGTGACAAAAGGGACCTCCCACCTACAGCCGTCATGGCCGCTAGAAGCCGTCAGTTGCCGTCAGCTGAGGGGGGGGGGAGGAGGTGCGGGACTGGCCGGCTCCGCCAACCCACCGGTAACGGTAAGGTTGCAGGACGCCGGCTCAGGAAAGACAATGGCTCGGCCATCGTAAAAGAACAGGGGGCGGGAAGGGTCCTATATGAGGTATGGGAGGGACCCGCAGTGTTGTCGGACCTACACACCTAGAAGAAACTCTGTTTCAGTACCGGCACAACCACAAGCGGCAGGAGAATCAACTATTCTCCAGCTTAGGAGGTGCTAATACAGTACGGCAGTCCATGCTGTTCCTCTTAACAAAGGAGAAACAGAGTTCCAATGCCGGCACCATCCTAGGCCACAAGAGTATACGACTCTACAGCCTAGGGTCTGTGAGCATAGGACTAGTCTACTAGACCACATGGAGAAGGTGGCGGCAACATTCGACCACTTCAGGTGTAATCTAGGGAGGGCTAGCCTCCTATGCCAGCAGCTCAGCCGGCAGGGGAATGGAATCACCCCGCCGACCGACTGCCGACAAAAGACTAAATACTCTGAGGTTCTGATCGAATCCCAAAACTTGTCGTCTGCCGTTAAGGGATGAGACAGAAAACTCTAGGCTAGTCATGCCTGACTTCGAAATTCAAGGCCGACGCAGAGAGTTGTAGCCTAAGGCTACTCTCAGAGGGAAGAGATTACCCATAAATCTCTAAATGAGACTAGTAACGGCTAATATAATTCCAGGAGATATCAATCTCCAAGGAATGATAAACGATACACAAGGGTAACCGGGGAAATGACGAAAGTACATGTTGTCTAGGCTCTGTTACCTAGACAAGGCGATATCTTTGTTACCTAAAATCACCAAAACTCTGACATATACGATCGACACAGAAAAAAGGGAAAATTATACATATAAAACGGATTTTGAGCGAAGCGAAAAATCTATTTTTGGGTAAGATGGCCATGTCGTCCTGATGGAAGTTCCTTAAAGGCAGCTTCCTAGGGTATATTACAACTACGGCGATATTCCCAGAGAATTTACCTTAAGGTACCCAGAATTCTAACTCCTGGAGCGAGTACCCCTAAAAAAGACCTTAGGGATATCGTAAATATCAGTGGACGTATTCTTGACACGCCTCATAGCAATCTATACCCCGAATAGAGTTAACACTTCCTAGGGGTCAAATGACAAGAAAACGAAAACGAGAACGAAAAGGGGAGAGCCGTTCGTAAGGCCCTCTCTTCTCCCGTTTCGTAAGCGTGCCCTGCGCCGATTCTGGCGCCATCTGCATTCCTTGTAGCGAAACACGAGGTGCTACAGATACTGTATGTAGGGAGGGGTCCTACGGCCCTTTCATTGAAAGGGAAGGGCGGGTCCATCAGGACGACATGGCCATCTTACCCAAAAATAGATTTTTCGCTTCGCTCAAAATCCGTTTTTTGGGCTCAAGCCATGTCGTCCTGATGGAAGTATACCAGAGCATTACTGTATCTGTGGATTCTCAAAATGTGCCGTACTCCTCAGAAGTATTTCCCCCAGTCGACGCGACCTAGAGACCTAAGATGTTACCGTCATACATCTTTTCAACTAATCATAAACCATGATAGAGCTTCCTGCCCCCAACAGGGAAGAGTCTTACTAGACTCTGGGAAAGTCTCGAAGAGTACATATATCTAAGTATGAACCCCAGGCAAGCAAGTATAGTGGTCTCACCCCATACTGGGTAAAGCGAAGTTCGAAAAGAATCACTGTGTCAATATGAAATATCGACCAGTCCTCCGCTCAAAACACGTATTGGACAAAGGTTCATATCCGCTTAGGAGGAAACTCGTAAATCCGTCACCATCCCTTTATGGGATGGAGTCCTCCAGCTAAGGGGAAGCATAAACCAATGCAATATTAGCTTGCATAAGGGAACATTCTATTAGAATTATCCCCGGGTAAATATACATAGAATGAATGCTCACAGGTGAAGGAGACGCAAGGTTCTCAAGAACCAGTTTATTGACAGACAATAAACAAACAGGTTAACCACACTCATATATATATATATATCTATATATAAGAGGAGGATAACTAAAACTTTAAGCATAAGTATGATAGTAAACAGAAACTTGTTTGTCTGAAAGAAAATAAAAAAACATTGGAGCCACTTTTAAGATACCTAAGTATCAAAGTCAAAAGTCTGTTTTACTAATCAGTCACATTAGCGTTAGAAACGCTCGGCACGCATGTTTGCACTTATGCTGGGTTCACCTTTGAAAGTGGAACAGTCAACGTGGGTCACCCAGTACCCTCACATAGTTTGTAGTACAACATGTGACTACATACTCACCCTGGAATTAATTGTCCCAATTAAGCTACTGTTCCTCGCAGAGTTAAACAGCAGGGTTAACGACGCAACCCACTGCCACCACAGAACCTCTTAGTTGCTGCACTTGCTTCGCATAGTGACGAAAGAACACTCTGGAAGACTTCCAGCCAGTGTACGAACGAAGATGTCCAAAATCCCTACAACTAAAGAAGTTTAAGGATGAAGCAACTTTCCTCGGATCGTGACCTGTGGGTGAACAGTCAGGATCCGCTCTGCGAATAAGATATGTGATTTTTGCCCTGAGTTGTTTCAGTAATAAATTTTGAGCCTGACGTTTCTCCCCTGGCCAGATGGCCATCCTTGAAGTCTGAAGTTCTACGAAGATAGACCTTTAGGCATTCTACTGGACATAGAGATGCATCTTCTTTCAGAGGGCAGATTCTTCAGGGACCCCACCTGATGGTGGGTAACTCGGTCTTGGTGAGAAACGTAGGATCCGGAAATAGGTTCAGTTCACCCATCCAGGAACTGAACATGACCTTCCTCTCTCGAGAGGGGTATGATCTCACTAACCCTGGCCCCGGACGCGAGTGCAAAAAGGAGGATAACTTATGGGTCAAATCCTTTAATGCACACTCCTTATTGTTCAACAGCGAAGCAACATGAAGAACTTTTCTAAAGACCATGAATTGGGCTTTGAAGGTGCTAAAGGTCTGAGCCTAGCTCAGGCTTTCGGAACTTTTATAAAAGATCTCGTTAGCGAGGTCGACCTGGAAGGCATATAGAATGGGTCTTGTCAAAGCAGGCCTACATGATAAAATCGTGTTAGTTACCGATCCATAACCATGGAGATGGATGAAGAAAGACAAGCAGAAGTCCGTCGTGATCTCCTGCGGAATCTTCGTCTGACAAGGGCTACCCATTCTCTCCAAGATGACTCATATTGCCTTATAAAAGGTTTGCACTTATAATCCTCTAGGAAGTCCATGCTGGCTTTCGAAATCCCGAAACACTTTCTTATTTGTTAAAGAAATCATGAGCTGCTGGGTCCGGGTTTTCTGTGATGAAGCGCAGACAATTGACTTCTGGACTCACTGGGTCAGAACTGGATCTGGTAGCGGTCGAAACTCCAATCGTAGTTCCAATGCCAGAGGGAACCCCACACTGTTCGGCCACTTGTGGGCCACTACTGCCGCTACTCCCTTAAATGATCTCAGTTTGTTGAGGACCCTCAACCGAAGGTTGTAAGGGGGAACAGATAAATCCTGAACCATCTGTTCCAGTCGAGGGACATCGCGTCCACTGCTTCCACCAAGGGGTCCTCGTACGGGGACACATACAGGGGCAACTTCTTGTTGTCTTTCGTCGCAAAGAGGTCTAGCCGCAGTTCTGGGACTTGACACAGAATGAAGGAGAATGGTCCTGCGTCTAGGAACCATTCCGACTCTATCGGTGTGAACCTGGATAGAGCGTCCGCTGTCACATTGCGGACTCCTTAAAGGTGAACTGCTGACAGGTACCATTTCTTCTTCCCCCAAATCGGAAGATGGCCAACATCACCTGGTTGAGAGGTGGCGACCTTGATCCTTGTCGATTCAAGCATCTCACAACTCCCCCGCTGTCCAGCACCAACCTAATGTGGATCGAGCGATGCGGGGAGACTTTCTTTAAGGAAAGAAGGACTGTCATAGTCTCTCGAAAATGACTGTGAGAGGTCTTGAATAGACTGGACCAAGACCCTTGGGCCTTTTTCTGATGAGAGTGAACTCCCCATCCCTCCTTCGAGGCGTCTGAGTGACTCGTCACCGACGGGGGAGGTGGAAGAAGAAGAACCGACTTCCTAAGGAGTCTGGCTTGGGACCAAGGCCTGAGAAGAGTATTTCGACGAAGCGGAACTGGTCTTCTCAGATCTCTTCGCGCATCTGATGCATAACTACTCCAATCTCCGGTTGCATCCTTTAGCTGTGCTCTTAGCACCGGGTCTGTCACCGAAGTAAACTGGAGAGACCCCAGTACACTCTCCAGTTCGCATCTGATATCCATACGGAATCTAGAAGTCTCTTGACAGAACCAGCTATCTCCTTTCTTTTCTCCGCCATGACGGAGAAAACGGTGTGACATTAGGTCCCCGTGGATTCACACCCACCGGAACTTAGAGATGGAGGAAGTTGAGACTTTTCCTGTTGATCTTGAAGCCTAGATAATCTAGGAAATGGATCACATACAGGGAAGCTTGCAAGCATTCTGTCCTGGGTGCTGCCCACACCAGCCAAAAATCCAGGTAGGCTACTACCTGAATTCCCTTTAGGCATAATTGACTGAGAACTACGTTCGCAAGCATCGTGAAAATCCTTGGGGCTATTTTAAGCCCGAGAGGCATGGCTTTGAAGACGTATAGTCTTCGTTGTAGCCTTAACCTTAGGTAGGAGGGGAATCGACAATAGATTGGAACGTGCCGATAGGCGTCTGACAAAACTATGGAGGCGGTAAATGCCCTCTTGGGCAGTAAGGTCCTTATGTGTTGTATTGTTAGCATCTTGAACCTGTAGTTCGCTATGAACTTTTTAAGTGGCGACAAGTCCAGAATGACTCCGAGTTTTCCGAGTCTTTCTTGGGAACACAAAAACAGCCTCCCTTGGAATTAGATGGACTTTACCCTTCGGATCACTTTTCCTCTAACAGTTCATGAATGAACTCCTCCAGAACGGGGGTGGAGTATCGGAAAAACGCCGAGGGTATGGGGATGGAGTGCTGTACCAGCTCCAGCCCAGTCCCTTCTTGAGTAGGCTGTGGACCCAGGGATCGAAGGTCCACCGATCCCAAAAGCGTTGGAGACTCCCTTCTACCAATATCATCTTGCTCGGACTGTTGTCCTGAGGTCTTGCCTCTCTGACCGCGACCACCCATGAAACCCCTTCTCCTTGAGGGGCGCCTAGACGAAATTCTGGCTGCTCCTCTAGGCTTGTTCGACAGGCAGTTGACTGACCTTCGAACGATGGGTTGAATGCCGGAGACTGTGTCGACACGAATTGGGGAACCCACTGAAGTGTGGTCGGGGTTTTTGCCACCATCTGGGGCACTGAGGGCATCAGCAAATGCCGTTGCTGCTGATGTCTACTTGACTTAGCTGGCCGAGAAAGTATCCTAATCCTTTTAGTCTTCCTCCAAGGTTGGGGACACCATCCGGGGAAGAATTTCTCTTGGTAGACAGGCCCCACTCCTGGAGAAGATTTCTATCGTCCGTGGCGGCCCTATCAACCTTTTTGACCGACTCACTAGGGAAAAGATCTTTGCCCCAACTGTTGGAGGAGATTAGTTTCCTTGGCTCGTGCCTCATCGTAGCCCGGGCGAACACGAATTCCCTACAGGTTCTCTTCGCCCTGACGGAGCTGTAGAGATCCTTCGTCACAGTGGCCAGATGAGTCTTGATCACAACCATGAACGTTTCATGGACCTTGGGATCACTTGTCATCGTCTCAAACGTGGACTGAAGAGACAAAGAGGCAGCCAGTCTTTCTTTTGTCTAGAGTTCTCTCCGCAAAAGAAAGCCAAACAGCTTAGGGATGATCTCGCCGAACCGGCGTCCGGCGAAATCTGCCTCCCACATCTGGACTGAGAAGGTAAGATGGACGTCCTTCCAGTCCTTGTTTTGCTTACTAAATCTTCCTTTCTAAAGGCCAGCAACAAGGGTTTACACTCCACCAGGGAGGGGAAAGGCTTGCCAGCCTCGACTGTTTTCAAAACCGCCGCAAACCCTTTCAGCGAAAAAGGGGGAAGGCTGTGGCAGGAGAGGACACAAAGGAAGGGAGCCTCTTACTCAAATACGGCTACCTTTGAATTCATGAAGCCCCTCTCTTTCATCGAAGAAGAAAGCAAGGCATGAGCCTAGAATGGTCTATCACTACGACCTCCTTCGGCTCTGTCTCTTCCTTTGAAGCTGGTACCTCCTTCCACCGGACCTAGCAGTCCGGATGTGCCCCTGCAGTTACAATGCAGCTGCCTTCCCATTCTTCTCCCTCTGCCTTTGTTGGATCAAGCCAACAATGGAGGGAGGGCCTGCTCTACTGCGAGAGCAGACGATGTTGAGGGAGCAGGTTCAAGGACCTGAACCGGAGCAGCCGACCTCTCTCGGCCTCTTCCGCTACCTTGTCCGGAGCTCGAACTTCATCCTGGCCTTCTGCCAGGAGGTCTTCCTCCAGACGTTCGGACACGTCTGGCATCCTGTCGTCCAACTGGATGCTAAGCAAGGCGACCGTGACTTCAGCATCCACGGGATCTGAATTAAGGGGACCTCCTCTTGAGGTTGGGGAATCACTGTAACAGTTGATGCCCTAGGAAAAAAAAGCCCTCATCTTCTCAATTGGAAGATAAGGTCCAGAGGTAATCTTCTGAAAGCCCCTCACCCAGGTACGAAGCTTCTCCCTAGCTATATCCCTTGAATCCACCATTGTAGGGGAGACGAAAACGGATTTTGAGCGAAGCGAAAAGAAAAAGCCTCAATAGATAGGTTAGTGCATATGAAACATACCTGGGGAACCCAATACCGGAGAGCATCCGTGGAGACAGCGCATGCCACACGCCTCCTTCAGAACCATGTCCGCAGAAGCCCTACTGCGGACGTTGCAGAAATACATCCGAACTACGGATGGTCCTCCTGTAAAGAGAAGAAATTTCCATGAGTATCAAGTGAACTACGTATCACTGGATATGCACAGTAGCATAACAAAACGGAAAGGAAAGGAAAGACACATCCTTGTATTTCCCGCACACCCAATTGTTGTAGCCTTCCAAATCATAAAATCGTATAGTTAATCTATGCCAGATTAACCAATGGAAAATTTCCAAAGGAAGAAGGTGTAGCCCCCCCTAAGGAATGATTTTAAAATACCGGATAGTAGACAAGAAAGAACTCACTTTCTTATCTGTAAGGCCAACAACAACGGGTCGTGCAAGACCATAAAGACACATACTTGTGAATCCCCCACAATCACCTGTGGAAGCCCACCAGCCATTAAAATCAAATGGTTAGTCTTTGCTAGAATAACCAAAGATCATATTTCCCGAGGGAAATTAGGTGTAGCTCACACCTAAGGTAAGATTTTACCATTCTGGCTAAAGATGAAAAGAGTTCTCTTTTCATCCCTGTAAGGCAACACCAAGTGATTGCACAAGGCAACACAAGTAAGTTAGAAAAGACAGTGTTGTAACCTACTATATCATGTTCTCCCCTGGTAGAAGACACTAAACAGGGAAGAACTGATACAGTACATGAGGGTGGTGTGCCGGCCGGCTCTTGCCGGTCAGCACCCCCACCCCCTTTTCCAAAGGTAGGTCTCAAGTATGCAACTTAGGATCACCCAGACGGGGGAGAACTCCAGTTCCTATGCCTGAACCGGTCGGTAGTGGTTGCCGGTCCATAGCTACCCGGTTGGCACCCAGCTGCCGGCCATCACTCTTAGTGGCCGGCCAACCGAGTGATGTAGCAGGCCGGCCCGGCAGCGGTGAGTAACCCTGCCGGCTGGCATCCACCCCAGGTAGCGCCCGGCTGCCGGCCGCCACTCAAAGCGGCCGGCAGGTGAGCAAGGAGACCGGCCAGCAAAGGCATAAGACCACCGCCGACCGACAGCAAGAGAACTAGGGAACAACCCCCTACCGACGGCCGGCCACTAGGCCGGCAGACGGCAAGGACAACACAAGAGAAGACAACAGAATGGGTGCCGGGCTAAGAGGCTATGTACCTCCGCGCCCGACACCCGAAAGAGTGCCGAGAGGAAGGGGAGACACTAAGTCAAGCTTCCTAACCACTGCTTACTGAAACTACAGACGGTAGCGGTTGAGGGACCAAGGAAGGACCGGGCAGCACTCAAAGGATAGGGCCTCTGCCGGTCGGCACACTCTGCCGGCCGACAGGGGACCACGTCAGCTCCCCATCCCAACCTATGCTAGGTACGGATGTGAGACGACTGACACAAAGGAAACGGAAAAATAGAAGGGAAGGGCAGAGGGTCCTGTCCAACCTTGCCTTGGTTAAGGATCATTCCAAACTAAGAAAGCTCATCTCAGCAAGAGAGATCCAGGGAGGGAGGCCGGCACTACTGGCTGCCTCCCTAAAACCAAGGCAAGGAAGGAATTGCTATTCCGGAAAGGGAACATATCCCGAACCCGGAACAGCAAAGAGGACAAGTCTGAGGGGTCACCGAGCGAAGGGATCATAATTACCGAAACCTTCCAAGGTGAAACAAGGAAAATAAACCTCCTATGCCCGTGTCAGGCAGCAAGGGAGACTCTGCCCCACGCTAGACCAACACGGACTCAGACTAAAACACTGCTGTACTGTCCCCCTCTGAACCAATTCAGTTGGAGCAGGAAGGTACAGTACTACTCCAGCCTAGTTATATTTGAAAATTAATTCAAACAAACCACTAGAGTTAAGCCTAAGGCTTAAACAGAGGGAAAGGGTTTGCCCCTTCCCCGAAGAGAAGGGAGCAAACGGGGAAACAGATAATATTATAAAGACCTAAGACAACCTAGCCTAGGCACTAAGAGAATCGATTACCTAAATCACCGAAACTCACTCCAATACTATCTTGGAAATTACTCGAAAAGGGCTTGTATGTATAACGTTGCCTAACGCTTTAAGCAATCTAAAATCACACTTGGAAGACTAATATCATGCAGGAAGTACAAGGACCAAAAACTAGGCTACGAAGACTAGTGTTGGTCAGCCTAGGCAAATCTTTCGCCAGGCGCACTACTAACGCATCATAACAGAATTCCTAATTAAGCTAAGCAGCTAATTATTAAAGCGCAGGGGGCTGGGAACGTCGCTCTTGCTAACAAATAAATCCTATTCTAGCGAGCGACAGCGTCCATGACGCCTCCAGCAGGCAACAGCTCTTGTATCAAAGATAACTCTTTTAAATACTTTAATTTTAAACAAGAGCCTACATTTATACATAAAAGAAATAGTACTCAACTTATCCGAAGCAGAAGAAGTTGGAGAAAGCATAATATGAGAGTAAATCCAAGATTTTGGTAGAAACACAGGAAAAAACACCGAGTTGTAAAGCTACGCAAAAAGGAATGCAGATGGCGCCAGAATCGGCGCAGGGCACGCTTACGAAACGGGAGAAGAGAGGGCCTTACGAACGGCTCTCCCCTTTTCGTTCTCGTTTTCGTTTTCTTGCCATTTGACCCCTACGAAGGGTTAACTCTATTCGGGGTATAGATTGCTATGAGGCGTGTCAAGAATACGTCCACTGATATTTACGATATCCCTAAGGTCTTTTTTAGGGATACTCGCTCCAGGAGTTAGAATTCTGGGTACCTTAAGGTAAATTCTCTGGGAATATCGCCGTAGTTGTAATATACCCTAGGAAGCTGCCTTTAAGGAACTTCCATCAGGACGACATGGCTTGAGCCCAAAAATATCTTTACAATATGAAATGCCTAAATAGCTTGCATAATAACAATTAAAGCTATTTAAACCGGAAATGTCGTTCTGCTATCTAAATAACACATGCCCAATGAACGACGGCGCCAATGGCGATACCGGTGATCGGCGTAGATCCAAACTAAAATACATATTGTAAAGAATAAATACTCAACTTTCTAGATGGAGAAAGAAGCCGTAGAAAGCATAAAGATTCCTATAAATCGATCGAAAATGTCAGATCAACAGGGAATACCACCATAGCGAGTCGCTACAGATAAAGGAATAACCGCCAGAGGGAGTTGGCGCGGTTGTGATACGATAGTAGTAGGGGAACCAGGGTAATCTTTATTGCGGCTACCCTTCTAATTCTGCCACGTATCCCCCTCGAAGCGTAAAGGCTATTCGGGGTACAGATTGCCATGTGGCATGTCAAGAATAAGTCCCCTGATTATATACGATACCCTTGAGAGTAATCTTAAAGGTACTCGCGCCAGAAGTTAGAATTCTGTGAAACCTTTGGTTTGATTCTCTGGGAATATCACTGTAGTCATATAAACCCTTGGGAAGCTACTAAAGGAACCTTCCATCAGGACGTCATGGCCATCTCACCCAAAAATAGATTTTTCGCTTAGCTCAAAATCCGTTTTCTCCATACAGAAAGTTGAGTATTTATTCTTTACAATATGTATTTTAGTTCCAGCCTCACAATGAAATTAGTGTAATTATTGTGTTTGGATCTACGCCGGTCACCGGTGTCGCCATAGGTGCAGTCATTCATTGGGCATGAGTTATTTAGTTAGCAGAACGACATTTCCGGTTTTAATAGCATTAATTGTTATTATGAAAGCTATTTAGGCATTTTATACTTGTGAAGATATTTATATGCATAATTTTCCCTTTTCTATGTCGATCGTATATGTCAAAGTTTTGGTGATTTTAGGTACCCGAGTTCTCGCCTTGTCTAGGTACCCAACCAAGACAACATACAATTTCGACATTTCCCCGGTTACCCTTATGTATCGGTTTTCTTTCTTTGGAGAATGATATCTCCTGGAATTATATTAGCCGTTACTAGTCTCGAATAGAGATTTTTGGGCTCAAGCCATGTCGTCCTGATGGAAGTTCCTTAAAGGCAGCTTCCTAGGGTATATTACAACTACGGCGATATTCCCAGAGAATTTACCTTCAGGTACCCAGAATTCTAACTCCTGGAGCGAGTATCCCTAAAAAAAGACCTTAGGGATATCGTAAATATCAGTGGACGTATTCTTGACACGCCTCATAGCAATCTATACCCTGAATAGAGTTAACACTTCGTAGGGGTAAAATGGCAAGAAAACGAAAACGATAAGAAAGGGGGGAGCCGTTCATAAGGTATCCCTCCTCCCCGTTTCGAAAGCGTGCCCTGCGCCGCTCACGGCGCCATCTGTATTCCTTTTTGCGTAGCTCTACGACTCGGTGTGTTTTCCCTGTTTTCTACCCAATCTTGGAATTTTCTCGCTTAATAATGCTTTCTCCAACTTCTTCTACCTCGGATAAGTTGAGTACTATTTCTTTTATGTATAAATGTAGGCTCTTGGTTAAAATTAAAGTAATTAAAAGAGTTATCTTTGATACAAGAGCTGTTGCCTGCTGGAGGCATCATGGATGCTGTCGCTCGCTAGAATAGGATTTATTTGTTAGCAAGAGCGACGTTCCCAGCCCCTTTGCGCTTAAATATTAGCTGCTTAGCTTATTTAGGAATTCTGTTATGATGCGATAGTAGGTGCCTGGCGAAGTTTGCCAAGGCTGCCAACACTAGTCTTCGTAGGCTAGTTGTTGGCCTATGTACTTCCTGCATGATAATTAGTCTTCCAAATGTGATTTTATTGCTTTAAGCGTTAGGCAACGTTATACATATAAGTCCTTTTCGAGTACCTTCCAAGATAGTATTGGTGTGAGTTTCGGTGAATTAGGTAATCGATTCTCTTAGTGCCTAGGCTAGGTTGTCTTAGGTCATTATAATATTATCTGTTCCCCGTTTGCTCCCTTCTCTTCGGGGAAGGGGCAAACCCTTTCCCTCTGTTTAAGCCTTAGGCTTAACTCTGGTGGTTTATTTGAATTAATCTTCAAATATATCTATGCTGGAGTAGTACTGTACCTTCCCGTTCCAACTGTATTGGTTCAGAGGGGGGCAGTACAACAGTGTTTAGTCTGAGCCCGGTTTGTCTGGCTTGGGGCAGAGTCTCCCTTGCTGACTGACTCGGGCATTAAGGGTTATCCCCTTGGTCCACCTTGTTGGGTTCCAGTAGTGATCCCTTTACTCGGTGACTCATCAGACTGTCCTATTGCCGTTCCGGTCTCGGGATATGTTCCCTTTTCTGGAAAGGCAATTCCTTCCTTGCCGTGGTTCTTGGGAGGCAGCCAGTAGTGCCGGCCTCCCTCTCGGGTCTTTCTCTAACTGAGATGAACTGTCTTAGTTGGGAATGATCCTTAACCAAGGTAAGGTTGGATAGGACCCTCTGTCCTTCCCTTCTTTTTTCCGTTCCTTGTGTCAGTCGCCTGCATCCTTGCCTAGCCTAGGTTGGGATGAGGAACTGACGTGGTCTCCTGTCGGCCGGCAAAGTGTGCCGACCGGCAGAGACCATTACTTCGAGTGCTGCCCGGTCCTTTCTTGGTCCCTCCATCGCTGCCGTCTGAAGATTCAGTAGGCAGCGGTTAGGAAGCTTGACTTAGTGTCTCCCCTTCCTTTCGGCACTCTTTCGGGTGCCGGGCCCAGAGAATCATAGTCTCTTAACCCGGCACTCATTCTATTGTCTTAGTATGTGTTGTCCTTGCCGCCTGCCGGCCTACAGGCCGGCCGTCGGTGGGGAGGGGTGTTCTCCAGTTCTCTTGCTGTCGGTCGGCGTTGGGTGTATACCTTTGCCGGCCGGTCTCTTGCTCATCTGCCGGCCACTACAAGTGGGGCCGGCAGCCGAGCGCTGCCTAGTGTGGGGGCCAGCCGGCAGGGTTTGTTTACTGCTGCCGGCCGGCCTGCGACACTGCCCAGTCAGCCGGCCACTAAGAATGATGGCCGGCAACGCAGTGCAAACCGGGTGGCTACGGTCCGGCAACCACTGCCGGCCGGTTCAGGCATGGGATCTGGAGTTCTCCCCAATAAAGGTGATCTGATGTTGTGTACTTGAGATCTACCTTTCGAAGAACAGGGGGGGGGGTGCTGATCGGCAATTGCCGGCTGGCACACCACCCTCAGGTACTGTATCAGTCCCCTCTTGGTGGTATATTCAACCAAGGGAGTTCATGATGTAGTAGGTTACAACACTGTCTTTTCTATCTTACTTGTGTTACTGGTACAATCACCTGGTGTCGTCTTACAAGGATAAAAGATAATTCTTTTTTCCCTGGCCGGAATGGTAATATTTTACCTTAGGTGTGAGCTACACCTAATTTCCTTTGGAAATACGTTCTCTGGTTATTCTAGTAAAGACTAACTATGTGACTTGGCTGGTGGGCTTCTACAGGTGTTTGTGTGGGTTTCACAAGTAGGTGTCTTTCTCTTATTTTTGTTGAATACTCATTTGTTACATGTGAATTGAAATTCACTTGATATTCATGGAAATTTTTCTTCTTTTACAGGAGGAGCATCCGAAGTGTGATAGTGTCTTCTGCAATGTCCGCAGTAAGAACTTTTGCGGACATACCTCGTGTAGGAGGCACGCGGCTTGTGCAGCCTCCAATGATGACCATCGTTACTGGGATCCGCAGGTATGTGCTGTATGTACTAACCTGCTATCAGAGGCTTTTGAATCCCCTAGGTCGGCGGAGTCAAGAGATGCAGCGAGGGAGAGGCTTCGCTTATGGGTAAGGGGTTTTCAGAAAAACATCACTGGACCTTATCTTCCTAACGAGAAGATGAGGGCATACCTTTTTCCCAAGGCTTCCCCTGATGCTGTTGTTCCCCAGCCTCGGCCGGAGATCCCTCTGATCCAGATTCCAGTGGAGGAGGATGTCGCTGACGCCATGCAGGACATCCAGTTGGACGACAAGATGTCCGACTTGTCCGATCGTGCGGAGCAGGATCTCCTCGCAGAGGGCGAGGAGGAGGATCGAGATCCTATTGCCGTGGAGGAAGAGGTTCCCGTATCATCAGACGTGCCGGTTCAGGTCCCTGAACCTATCCCCTCTACCTCGTCCGCTCTTCCAGCAGAGCTTGGACAGGCTCTCTCTTCCATCGTTGGTATGATCCAACAGATGCAGAGGGAGAATAATCAGAAGGCCGCTACTTTGGAGCTCCAGATGCAGAAGATCACAGCATCACGTGGACCTCCAAAGAAGCTCAACGTTAAGGACCTTCCTCTGTGCTCGGATGCCAACCCGTGGAGATATGCCGAGCACATGCCGATGACGATTGGGAAGATCGTCATGTCGGAGAAACTGGGCTCAGTTCCCCTTGAGGAGGTGGAATTCTGGCCCAGTAGAGGGGCCTACCCGGACTGCTATGTCCGTTTGAAGAAGGAGCCGGCTTCGAAGGAGGAGACGGAACCAAAGGAGGTGATTATTCTGGATCACTCCAAGGCTCAAGCCACTTTGACAGCTGCTTTAAAGGAGAGGGGGTTCTCAAACTCAAAGGTTGCCGCCTTGAGTAAGAAGCACCCCTCCTTTGTATCCTCCCCGGCTAGGGCCTTCCCCTTTATGCAAAAGGGGTTTGCGGCCGTCATCAAGGCGGTTGAAGCTGGCAAGCCGTGCCCGTCTTTGGAGGAATGTAAACCTCTATCGTTGGCATTGCCAATGGACAATAAGGACTGGAAGGAGGTGCACCTTACTTTCTCGGTTGGGAAGTTGGACGCCGACATTGCAGGACAGCAGTTCGGCGAAAACCTTCCCAAGTTGTCGGAATTCCTTGTACGGAGGGAATTGGACACAAAGGAGCGCCTGGCAGCCTCGATGTCTCTCCAGACCAACATGGAGACGATGGCTAGCGACCCCAAGATGCCAGAGATGTTCATGGTTATGGCCAAAATCCATCTGGCCACAGTAACCAAGGACCTCTATTGCTTCGTTAAAGCAAGGAGGGCCTGTAGGGAGTTTGTGTTCGCCTCGGCCACAGTGAGGCATGAACCCAAGAGGCTAATTTCATCCAGCATCTGGGGTAAAGATCTCTTTCCCAAGGACGTGGTCAAAGAGATCGTGGACAAGGCAGCCACTGAGAACCGCAATCTTCTCCTGAAGTGGGGCCTGTCCCTTAAGAGGAAGTCTTCTCCGGATGAGGGCCCTCAGCCGAAAGGAAAGGCGAAGAAGTCAAGGTTTTCCTCCCGTCCAGCCAAGTCCTTCAAACCGCAAAGACAACAGCAGCAGCAGCCAGCTTTGCCTCCGGTTCCACAACTGGTAGCCCAGACCCCGACCACCTTCCAATGGGTTCCCCAAGCCATGTCATCAGCTTCCCCGGCATTCAATCCCGTGTTTGAGGGACAGTCGACCACGTTTCGTGCAAGACCCAGAGGAGCAGCTAGAGGGTCGTCAAGACGCCCCTCTAGGGGACGAGGATTCAGAGGTGGTCGCGGCCAGGGAGGCAAGACTGCAGGGCAGTCAAAGTGAAGTGTCGCCGGTAGGTGGGAGACTTCAGTATTTCCGGGATCGCTGGACCTTCGATCCCTGGGCCCACAGCCTTCTCAAAAATGGACTGGGTTGGAGTTGGTACAGTACTCCGCCCCAGTGCCCTCAATTTTTCCAACACTCCACCCCCGTTTTGGAGGAGTACATCCAAGATCTGTTGGAGAAAAAGGTGATCAGGAGGGTAAAGTCCATCAAGTTCCAAGGGAGGCTGTTTTGTGTTCCCAAGAAAGACTCGGGGAAACTCAGAGTCATTCTGGACTTGTCACCACTCAACAAGTTCATAGTGAACCACAAGTTCAAGATGTTAACGTTACAACACATAAGGGCCTTACTGCCCAAGAGGGCATATACCGTCTCCATCGATTTGTCAGACGCATATTGGCACGTTCCAATAAGTCGTCGTCTCTCCCCCTACCTAGGATTCAAGCTACAACAAAAGCTTTACGCTTTCAGGGCGATGCCCTTCGGACTAAACATAGCCCCAAGGATCTTTACGAAGCTTGCGAGCGCAGCTCTCAAACAGTTACGCCTAAAAGGGTTCCAGGTAGTAGCCTACCTGGACGATTGGTTGGTGTGGGCAGCATCCAGAGCAGAATGCTTGCAAGCTTCCCTACAAGTGATTCAGTTCCTAGAATATCTAGGCTTCATGATCAACAGAAAGAAGTCTCGTCTTTCTCCAGCTCAGAGGTTCCAGTGGTTGGGAATTCACTGGGATCTAGTGTCACACCGTCTTTCCATCCCGATGTCAAAGAGGAAGGAAATAGCGGGGTCTGTCAGGAGACTTCTAGGTTCCGAGAGGATATCAAGACGCGAACAAGAGAGGGTTTTGGGCTCTCTTCAGTTTGCATCAGTAACAGACCCAGTGCTAAGAGCACAGTTAAAAGATGCAGCGGGAGTATGGAGAACCTTTGCATCGAAAGAGCGAAGGGACTTGAAGAGACCGGTCCCACTTCGACTACGTTCTCTTCTCAGACCGTGGTCTCAAGCCAGTCGTCTAAAGAGGTCCCTACCTCTTCAGCCACCCCCCCCCCCCCCGTCAGTGACAATCCACACAGACGCCTCAAAGGTAGGGTGGGGGGGTCACTCCCATCGGAAAAAAGTGCAAGGGATCTGGTCCAAGCTATTTGGGACCTTTCACATAAACTTTCTAGAAGCTATGGCAGTACTTCTTACCCTGAAGAAAGTATCCCCACGTCACTCGATCCACGTAAGGTTGGTACTGGACAGCGAGGTGGTTGTGAAATGTCTGAATCGGCGGGGATCGAGATCCCCACCTCTCAACCAGGTGATGTTAGCCATATTCCGACTGGCGGAGAAGAAGAAGTGGCACCTGTCAGCAGTTCACCTTCAAGGAGTCCGGAATGTGACCGCGGACGCTCTATCCAGGGTGACACCGATAGAGACAGAATGGTCCCTAGACGCAGGATCATTCTCTTTCATCTTGAGACAAGTCCCAGAACTGCAGATAGACCTCTTCGCGACGAAGGACAACAAGAAGCTGCCGAAATATGTGTCCCCATACGTGGACCCCTCGGCAGAAGCAATAGATGCGATGTCCATCGATTGGAACAGATGGTCCAGGATCTACCTGTTTCCCCCTCACAATCTGATGTTGAGGGTCCTCAACAAACTGAGATCCTTCAAGGGAGTAGCAGCAATAGTGGCCCACAAGTGGCCGAACAGTGTATGGTTCCCTCTAGCTCTGGAACTACGACTGAAGTTTCTACCACTCCCGGACCCAGTTCTGTCCCAGCAAGTCCAGAAGTCGACTGTCTTCGCTTCATTACAGAAAACCCGAACCCTGCAGCTCATGATTTTCTCTCCCTAGCGGTGAAGAAACGGTTCGGAATCTCGAAAGATAGTATCAACTTCCTGGAAGAATACAAATGTAAGTCTACTAGGAGGCAGTACGAATCTGCATGGAAGAAATGGGTAGCCTTTGTCAAAGATAAGAACCCGCACGAGATCTCTACGGAGTTCTGCCTATCCTTCTTCATTCACCTCCACGGACAGGGGCTGGCGGCAAACACAATTTCTACATGTAAGTCAGCTCTAACAAGACCCATTCTATATGCCTTCCAGGTAGACCTCGCTAACGAGATGTTTAATAAGATCCCAAAGGCCTGTGCTAGGCTTAGACCATCAGCTCCTCCAAAGCCTATTTCATGGTCGTTAGACAAAGTCCTTCATTTTGCCTCATTACTAGATAATGAGGAATGTGCGTTGAAGGACCTGACTCAAAAAGTGATCTTCCTTTTTGCCCTTGCTTCTGGGGCCAGAGTTAGTGAGATTGTGGCCCTCTCGAGAGAGGAGGGCCGAGTTCAGTTCCTGGATGGGGGAGAACTGAACCTGTTTCCGGACCCTACGTTTCTCGCTAAGAACGAGTTGCCCACCAACAGGTGGGGTCCCTGGAGAATCTGCCCTCTGAAAGAAGATGCATCTCTATGTCCCGTAGAATGCCTTAAGGTCTATCTTCGTAGAACTTCAGACTTCCATGGGGGCCAACTATTCAGAGGAGAAACATCGGGCTCGAATTTATCTTTAAATCAGCTTAGGGCGAAAATTACATATTTTATTCGCAGAGCGGATCCTGACAGTTCACCCGCAGGTCATGATCCGAGGAAAGTTGCTTCATCATTAAACTTCTTTAACTTTATGGATTTTGAACACCTTCGTTCATACACTGGCTGGAAGTCTTCCAGGGTATTCTTTCGCCACTATGCTAAGCAAGTGGAGCAGCTAAAGAGGTCTGTGGTAGCAGTTGGTTGCGTCGTAAACCCTGCTGTTTAACTCTGCGAGGAACAGCGGAATCATTTGGGACTTGGATTCTTGGGTGAATGGTTAGTTATATGCGTTGATATAACTGGTAGTGAAGGCTCTCAGAGCCCACAGTGACTGTTCCAACGTTATGGTGATGGTAGCACAAGTACAGACAGGTGTGCCAAGCGTTTGCCAACGCTATTGTCAGCAAAGTAGTAACATGGACGTTAAGTTTGATACCGGGGTATGTGTAAGTGACACATATGTTTTTCTTTCAGATAATCATTCATCCATGCACTACAGTACTTGTGTAAATTGTTGGTCATCCACCTAGCATATGTACATATTTATGGTGACCATGTCTATTTATTGTTTCTCAATAAACTTGTTCTCGGGAACCTTGCGTCTCCTTCACCTATTTTTGATTTCATATTGTTTTTGAGCATTTAGCCTATGTATATTAATCGGGGATATCTATAATAGCCTATTCCTTAATGCAAAGCCTGGATTATACTGGTTTATACTTTCCTTAGCAATAAGGACTCCACCCCTTTCTGAGGATGGTGGTAGCAGCAAGTTTAATCCTACGCAGATATAACCTTTTGTCTAATTTTACTTCGACCAGGGTGCTGGTCGGGACTTTTTCTTTTGGATACTGTAGTCCCGTAAGACTTCGCTTTACTTCATATAGAGTGAGACCACTATATGGTACTGGCTGGCGAGTGATTCATACATAGGTATATGTACTCTTCGTTCGTTTCTAGAGTCTAGTAGGACTCCTCCCTGTAGGGGGCAGGAAGCACTCTCATGGCTTATGATTAGTGAAAAGATGTATAACGGTAACATCTTAGGTCTGTCAGTCGAGTTGACTAAGAAACATTCTTGAGGAGTACGGCACGTATTGAGAATCCACAGATACAGTAATGCTCTGGTATACTTCCATCAGGACGACATGGCTTGAGCCCAAAAAACGGATTTTGAGCGAAGCGAAAAATCTATTTTTGGGTAAGATAGCCATGTCGTCCTGATGGACCCGCCCTGCTCCTTTTCAAAAATAAAATAAATAAATAAGAGTGAAAAGGATAGTAGGACCCCTCCCTACATACAGTATCTGTAGCACCTCGTGTATCGCTACAAGGAATACAGATGGCGCCGTGAGCGGCGCAGGGCACGCTTTCGAAACGGGGAGGAGGGATACCTTATGAACGGCTCCCCCCTTTCTTATCGTTTTCGTTTTCTTGCCATTTTACCCCTACGAAGTGTTAACTCTATTCGGGGTATAGATTGCTATGAGGCGTGTCAAGAATACGTCCACTGATATTTACGATATCCCTAAGGTCTTTTTTTAGGGATACTCGCTCCAGGAGTTAGAATTCTGGGTACCTGAAGGTAAATTCTCTGGGAATATCGCCGTAGTTGTAATATACCCTAGGAAGCTGCCTTTAAGGAACTTCCATCAGGACGACATGGCTATCTTACCCAAAAATAGATTTTTCGCTTCGCTCAAAATCCGTTTTATAGGTAATCTCTCTTCTCTTTGAGAGTAGCCTTAGGCTACAGCTCTCTGCATCGGCCTTGAATTTCGAATTCAAGCATGACTAGCCTAGAGTTTTTCTATCTCATCCCTTAACAGCAGATGGCATGTTTTGGGATTCGATCAGAACCTCAGAGTATTTAGTCTTTTGTCGGCAGTCGGTCGGCGGGGTGATTGCATTCCCCTGCTGGCAGAACTGCCGGCATAGGAGGCTAGTCCTCCCTAGATTACACCTGAAGTGGTTGCATGATGCCGCCACCTTCTCCCTGTGGTCTAGTAGACTAGAACTATGCACGCCGACCCTAGGCTGTAGAGTAGTATACTCTTGTGTCCTAGGATGGCGCCAGCATTGGAACTCTGTTTCTCCCTTGTTGAGAGGAACAGCATGGACTGCCGTCCCTTTAACTGTATTAGCACCTCCTAAGCTGGAGAATAGAAGATTCTCCTGCCGCTTGTGGTTGTGCCGGTACTGAAAGAGTTTCTTCTAGGTGTGTAGGTTCGGCAACATTGCCGGCCCCTCCCGTACCTCATATAGGACCCTTCCCCCCCCCCCCCCCTCTGTTCTTTTACGATGGCCGAGCCATTGTCTTTCCTGATCCGGCGTCCTGCAACCTTACCATTGCCGGTGGGTTGCCGGAGCCGGCCAGACCCCCTCTCCTCAGCTGACGGCTGTCAGCGACTGACGGCTTCCGGCGGCCATGACGGCTTCCGGCGGCCATGACGGCTGTGGGTGGGAGGTCCCTTTTGTCACCAAGGTTCTCCAGTTCTCCCTTGAACTGCTGGCCACAACTTCTGTTGTCGGCGTGTTGCTGTGGCCTGCAGTAGACCGGCACAGATAGATACTGACTCAGTCGGTAGTATGCCGACTGTACTAGTGCTGCCGGAGGCTGGCAATACAGTGGTAAGTTGGTAATAGTACTGTGGCTAGATGGAAGCCTGAATGTTACATTCTCCCCTTCTATTTGAACCTTCTTTTCGGAGAAAGGCAGTAAAATTAGACTTTTACATCCTTTATTACTGTATACATACACAGTAATAGATAGCCTTCACTCCATGCTCTCTCTCTCTCTCTCTCTCTCTCTCTCTCTCTCTCTCTCTCTCTCTCTCTCTCTCTCTCTCTCTCTCTCTCTCTTAACTAGCATGCTAGATGCTCGGGCAAGAGCTAGCTAATCCGGCAACATGCCGGCTGAACTACAGTATATGTCTATCCAGGTAGTCTGTATATTTGCATTATAGTATATATGGCAGATGGAAAACTAACGTATATATTATACTAGTAGTTATTTCCAATATATCTTGGGTATCCCTGTCCAGATATTTGCTGAACCCAATTCTATATTAATAGAATAATATTTCATCAATATTCTGATTTGAAATCAGTTTCCATTTACCCTGCAATGTTGAATTTCGTAAAGGGCTGGTGGTGTGACACCTCTAACCCCTATAGGGGAGAGCCCTTATCCCTGAGTTTCCCTGATCAGGAAACTCCCTGATTTAATATTGTAAGGGAGGTCACAGCAAATAGATTGGTTGGGATACACAAATATATATATTTTATCTTTTGTAATCAACATATCTTCGGTACCCTTGTGCGAGCTTCTGCTGGTACCGCTCCTATATCGAAAGAATGGCATTCCTTCGATACTCTGATTGTGAAATCAGTTCTTACCTCACAGTGTTAAGTATAAGGGGGGAAGGTGCTTTGTACACTTCCTTACACCTAGGTGTTCGACCCCCCTTTTTACCGGGAATTCCCCAGTTGGAGGAATTTCCTTATCTTAATACTGAGGGGAGGTAACAGCATTGGCTCGCTGGGGATACACAGGTATGTGTCTCCCGCTATATCTTTATAGCTTTCTGTCCTAAGCTATTTTTGTCAAAAGATGATTTGTGCAAATTGTTTATTAGTGTGATAATCAATTGAATACTCATTTCTGTTTTCCTTTCCTTACAGAAGGGACACCAGATGATGCATCGCAGTCTTTTGCAGTTATAAGAGTGAGTATTTTCACGGACATAATACATGCAGGTTCACGCCTCCAGCAATATTATTTCCAAATCCCCAACCCCGTCTGAGACCCTCTGACCTGTAAGTAGGCCAGACCTTACTGTCGAAGGTCTCGAAAAACCCAAGTTAATAGAATCTGGTATACAGCTCTTAACATTTACACATTTGTGTGTGAGATTTCTAAAATCTCTCCGAAACCATTCCTACCTATTTTACAGCTTCCTAAGGGACATCCTGTCCCCTATCCCTCCTTTCTCCACTCCAGTTCAAGGTGAGGATGGGGGTACCCCCCCCCTCTCGCTGCTAGTGCATACACGATGGCAGTCTCAAGCTGTCGAACTATGGTTGGTTTGGTTTCAGAAGTTATCACAAAAATGCGGGTCAGTTGCGAACTCGCAAAAATTCAGAAACTCTACGGGAATTGGACAGAAGATTTCACTTATTCATTGCGATAACTGGCAATTTAGTGTTTGCTTTAAAGGTTTTAGGGTCTTCAAGCTCCCCCAAACCCCCCAACCTTATCTCTCAAGGATGGTAGGTTGCAGATACAAACGACACTAATGAATCTGAGTAAGACTCGAACCCCCGACAGGCAAAGACCAGAGAGAGACATTACAATCAGGCCACACCTTGTAGTGATAACAACGACGGCAGTCATTGATTAACTGTCACATCTGACTCCGCCGCCGAAAGCCGGCAGTGTGTGCCCTTGGTCACCACCCAGTCAATAGCTGAGTTGGTATGCCTTCAATCAGCAGCCTGCCGATAACCGGCGAACTGCCGACAGCCCGAGGGGTCACCAATGGTTCAGAGGGCTGCTGACTATGCGTATAGTTTTCACCACTACCCAGTCACATTGAATACTGGCTAGGATGGTGTGACTTCTGTCAGCGACCCGCTGACAGCCGACAAGTCACTGACACGCCGGAGAACTGCTAGCCATATCAGTACTGAAGTACTGTGCCAGTTAACTTACCCCCAAGTACTAGCCTTGACGGTAATATGCAAGTTGTATAGGTGTATACAATACCCTGTACATCTGTAGTATAGGACCATATCACAGACAGAAATCTTTGGTACATAACCATACAATAGAATGGTTTTCCAGTACACTGTGCTTCTGAGCACAATCTCTTGCTGAGACCTACCTGATTTGGGGGATACACTCCCCCCCCCCCCCCTTTTTTTTCCATACGCTGACTCTTCATCAGCCCCTTTGATTCTCATTATTAATTCCCTGGATGTAGGCGCTGTTTACGCTACTCTATCCTTATGGGCTAGAATCTTCCATCGGGCTCCTTTTAAAAGGGGATGCCCTAGAATCATTAATTAGGAGGGCCGCAGCAGTTGGCTGGAAGGATTCACACGTATGTGTCTCCCCTATTCTTTTTCAGCGTACTTATCCTAAGCTTTATACAATAGAAAGGAATCTTCTATTACAGTAAAACACTGAGAAGCTGATATAGACAAATGGTCAGGTATGACCTAAAAGGAGGACGGGAAGGTTTCTTAGTTCTCCTTGGGATGTTAAACAGCATCCCACACTTACAATGACCGTTGTTCCACAGACGGTCAGATATGTGCACGTTCTGATCATGCGAAGCAAACAGACGCTTCTGGTAGGAGGGAAGTTCCTCCTGGATCGCTGGACCTTCGATCCTTGGGTCCAAGGCCTAACCAAGATGAGACTAGAATGGAAATGGACATACCTCCACCATCCTTTCCTCAACTCTTCCTACATTCCAAATCCCCTGGAAGGGTGTACCTTAGAGCTCTAGATCATACTAGCAGTAAGGAAAGTAGAGTCCATCGATTTCCAAGGAAGGCTGTTTATTGTTCACGTGAAGGACTCAAGAAAACTCTGAGTCATTCTGGACTTGGCACCACTCAACAAGTTCCAATAAAACAGCAAGTTCAGAATGTTAATCCTTCTGAACATAAGTACCTTATTCAGTAAGGGGTGTTGACAGTCTGGCCAGACCTGAGGCTCTGATCGAATCCCAAAACTTGCCGTCTGCTGTTAAGGGATGAGACAGAAAAACTCTAGGCTAGCCATGCCTGAATTCGAAATTCAAGGCCAACGCAGAGAGTTGTAGCCTAAGGCTACTCTCAGAGGGAAGAGAGATTAACCATAAATCTCTATTCGAGACTAGTAACGGCTAATATAATTCCAGGAGATATCAATCTTCAATGAATGATAACCGAAACACAAGGGTAACCAGGGAAATGTCGAAAGTATATGTTGTCTAGGTTGGGTTACCTAGACAAGGCGAGATTTCGGTTACCTAAAATGACCAAAACCCTGACATATACGATCGACACAGAAAAGGGAAAATTATGCATATAATTATCTTTACAAGTATAAAATGCCTAAATAGCTTTCATAATAACAATTAAAGCTTTTTAAACCGGAAATGTCGTTCTGCTAACTAAATAACACATGCCCAATGAACGACGGCGCCTATGGCAACACAGGTGACCGGCGTAGATCCAAACACAATAATTACACTAATTTCATTGTGAGGCTGGAACTAAAATACATATTGTAAAGAATAAATACTCAACTTTCTGGATGGAGAAAGAAGCCGTAGAAAGCTTAAAGATTCCAATAAATCGATCGAAAATGTCAGATCAACAGGGAACACCACCATAGCGATTCGCTACAAATAAAGGAATGGCCGCCAGAGGGAGTTGGCGCGGTTGTGATACTATAGTAGTAGGGGAACCAGGGTAACCTCTATTGCGGCTACCCTTCTAATTCTGCCACGTATCCCCCTCGAAGCGTAAAGGCTATTCGGGGTGCAGAGCTGCCATGTGGCGTGTCAAGAATACGTCCCCTGATTATATACGATACCCTTGAGATTAATCTTAAGGGTACTCGCGCCAGAAGTTAGAATTCTGTGAAACCTTTGATTTGATTCTCTGGGAATATCACTGTAGTCATATATACCCCTGGAAAGCTACTAAAGGAACTTTCCATCAGGACGTCATGGCTTGAGCCCAAAAACCCCTTGTATACTTTCTAGAAGGAGAAAACCCATGTGCAATCACCGAATCTTAAATGTATAAATGCCTAATATCTTCATTTCATAGGAACACTTAGTATATCATGCATGAAAGTAATCTAAAATGCCTAGGCTATCGAGCCTAGGGGATAGGCTAGCAACTCTAGCATCGCAATTTCGGCTACCTACTCTCGCCGAAAAACGAATACTATCGGCAGAATATAACTAATTCCTAGCAATTAAGACTAAATAACTAATACTGATAATTAGTTAAGAAACCGGGAAAGTTGTTCTGGCTAACCAAGTAAAGCATGCGGTTTAGGCAACAGCTCCGTGACAAAACACAGTATTTAAAGATAAAAAGGCGTTACTTTACGGCCAGAGCTGATTTATATAATATAAGAATATGATACTCAACTTTCCAGAAGCAGAAGAGGCTGAAGATTGCGACATGCTGGGAAATAATAGCGAACAACTGGGAAAAAAAAACGGATTTTGAGTGAAGCGGAAAATCTATTTTTGGGTGAGATGGCCATGACGTCCTGATGGAAGGTTCCTTTAGTAGCTTCCCAAGGGTATATATGACTACAGTGATATTCCCAGAGAATCAAACCAAAGTTTTCACAGAATTCTAACTTCTGGCACGAGTACCTTTAAAATTTACTCTCAAGGATATCATATATAATCAGGGGACGTATTCTTGACACGCCATATGGCAATCTGCACCCCGAATAGCCTTTACGCTTCGAGGGGGATACGTGGCAGAATTAGAAGGGTAGCCGCATCAGAAGTTACCCTGGTTACCCTACTACTATCGTATCACAACCATGTCAATTCCCTCTGGCGGACATTCCTTGTAGCGTTGAGCATGTTGCTACAGATACAGTAGTTTAGGAGGGAAACTGTGAAGATCTTTTCTTTAGAAAAGAGGGGTGGATCCATCAGAACGTCATGGCCATCTCACCCAAAAATTGATTTTTCGCGTCCATTTTTGGGGCTCAAGCCATGACGTCGTGATGGAAGCATACCAGAGAATTAATGTATCTGTGGATTTTCATCAGTGCCTAAACCTTGGGACAATATTTCTACGGCCAAAAGGGCCAATTGAGACAAATGACGTTACCGTTATCCGTCATTATCACTAAGCATAACAATGTTAGTGCCTCCTGCTCCCTGCAGGGAAGAGTTATTTTAGATGGTAGAAAAGGGTCTCAAGGTAGCATATATTGTATGAACAAACATAAGTATACACTGAGAATACAAACGGTCTCAAGGTTTGTATATATTGCCGAACCAATTTCAGTGTCCCTATTCATTGTTTGTAAGCATACAATGATATGAGAAATACTTACATGAGTAAGTCAAGGAAGTCTGGCATCTTAAACATGCAATTGTCGGGCGAATTAGGATGCAACTGCATTTTAATAGACGTTTATTTCTAATAAATGACTAAATGCTAAATGAATGTAGCATGATAAGGGAATTATACAGGAGACATATACGGAAATTAATGTTCCCTTTCTTGAAAGGGGAAGAAATGATGAGTGCTACTCTCAGACTGAAGAAAAGACTTCTCTTTATAATTTCTGTACATGATATAGTCTATCAACACTGTGTACTATGTACACACGGCACTAGTGTTATCTGTATAATTTCACACCTGAGATTCTGAACAGATTTGGTGTTACCTTGGCAACACTTATTCAAAGGGGGGTCACACGAAAAATGCTGACCTCTTCTCCTTTTAATTGATAGTCCCAATCAATTGACTGTTCATCGCAGAGCTAGACGACAGGGTCCAAAATACCACCTGCCGCCACCACATTCCTTCAATCCATAAACTTGCTTAGGATAGTGTCGGTAAGACACTCTGGATGACCTCCGTCCAGTAAATGAGCGAAGAGGCTCCAGTCCACATACTGAAAAGTTCAGTGATGAAGCAGTTTTTCTCAGATCACTACCTGCAGGAGTACTGTCAGGATCCGCTCTGCGAATAAGGTAGGTGAGCTTCGCCCTCAGTTGTTAGGGATAGTTTGATCCAGAAGTTTCTCTTGTTAAGAGCTGTTTTCTCCTGAAGTCTGAAGTTCTACGAAGATAGACCTTAGGCACACTAGCAGACATAGAGAGACATCTTCCTTCAGTGGGCAGATTCTCCAGGAACCCCACCTCTTAGTGAGTAGCTTGTCCTTAGCGAGAAAGGTTGGATCAGGAAAGAAATTCAGTTCTCCCACTTCTGTGAAGTGAATGTGGCTCTCATCTCCAGATAGGGCCACTATTTCACTAACTCTAGCCCCGGAAGCTATAGCGAACAGAAAATAATCTTTTAGGTTAGATCCTTGAGGGAACAATTTTCATTGTTCACAGGTGAGGCGTAATGTAGGACCTTGTCCAAAGACCATAAGATGGGCTTTGGTGGTGCTGCAGGCCTAAGCCTGCACATGTCTTCGTAATCTTATTAAAGATTTCATTCGTCAGATCCACTTAAAAGGCATATAGAAGAGGTCTAGTCAAGGCTGACTTGCACGTAGATATTGGTCCATGGATCCAAAGATCCAAGCAAGCGACCTCTCTCGGAAAGCCGGCCATACTCTAGGTGCTTACTCAAGGGTTCACATGGGGACAGGACTGAGAAACCAATCTTCTCACAGTATCCAAGGATGCACTGCCTCCTTTTTCAAAGGCCATCGTGCTGTTGGCCGCCAGACCTTGATTATAAAGGTGGACAGAGAAGGACAGGCAGATCATGAGATTCCTTTCGGTCCTTTTGCTTTTACAAAGCAACCTACTTTTCCCAAGAAGACTCATATTGTCTTCTAGTTTACTAGACTTGTATTCTTCTAGGAATTCTATATTGCCTTCTGAGATCCCAAGTCTTTTCCTAACCGTTAAGGCAAGAAATTCATAAGATGAAGGGATCGGGTGCTCTGTGATAAATCGAAGGCAGAAAACTTCTGAACCTCCTGGACAATCCTAGGTGCAGCACTAGGACTAGCCTCAGCCTCAGTTCCTTCATTACATGGAACAGGGTGCTCTTGGGCTACTTGGGAGCCAACAGAGCCCCTCTTCCCTGGAAGGATCTCAGCATGTAGAGGGCCTTCCGCAGGAGATTGGATGGGCTGAACAGGAATTCTTATGTCCATCCTTTCTACCCTAGAGACATGATGTCTGTTATCTCCACTAGAGGATCGTCATATGGGGCTATCTATTGAGATAGTATCTTGATGACGCTCGTGATGGAGAGATCGATTTGCAGTTCGGGGACTTGTTCCCATCTGGGAGAGAATAGGTCTGCGTCCGCGGACCATTCCAACTCTATTGTGTTGAACCCGAGAAGAGCATCCACTGTCACCTTGTGGATCATTTATACATGAGATGCTGATAGGTGGCATTCCTTTAGGGAAGGGATGGTTAACAACGCCTAATTAAATGAGACATCCCTTATCCTCAACAGTTTTGGTGCCTCATTATCGCTTCGATGCCCCAGATCAGCCTGAGGAGGTGTGATCTGCATGGAAAGAGTTTCCCCACCCATTACAGGGCTAACATAGCCTACGGGCTTTTGGTCATTGTAGGGTAAGCAAAGAAGGAACGACCATAATGGGTCCTTTTAGATCTCTTTGAGCGTTTGATGAGTATCTTCTCCAGCCTCTTAACGCATCTTACAGCTGCGCTCTTATCACTGGGTCAGTCATTATAGAGAATTGGAGAGAGTTCAAAACTCCTCCCTGTTAGCGTCTTGGAATCCTGACTGATTACCATAGTCTCTTGACAGACCTTGCGATCTCCTTTTACATCCTCAAGGGAAAGGAGAGTTGGGGTAACCACAGGTTTCAATGGATCTTTAAAACATTGAAGCCTTTGAGCTGGAGAGAATTGAGACTTCTTGAAGCTATCTTGCATCCCTGATGTTCCGGCAGCCAGATCATTTCCATGGATGCATATAGACCAGCCACTTCGGGTGCTGCCCACCCCAGCCTGTCGTCCAGGTCCGTTGTTGCCTGAACTATTTCTTGGCTCTGTTTTGCTTGACTGTGTCTGCTAATTCCGTGAAGATACCTAGGACTGAATCTAGTCCGACGAGAATCTTGTCTAGGATATATGTTATCTTCTGTAACTTGGACCCTAGGTAGGAGGGGAGGGGTGACTGACTGGAAGTTGCCAATAGACATCTTTCAGGTCTGAACAGACTGCAAACACCCCTTATTGAATAAGGTCCTTATGTTCAAAAGGATTAACATTCTGAAGTTGCTGTTTTATTTAAACTTGTTGAGGGGTGACAAGTCCAGAATGACTCAGAGTTTTCTTGATTCCTTCTCGTGAACACCAAACAGCCTTCCCTGGAAATCGATGGACTCTACTTTCCTTACCGCTGGTATGCTCTAGAGCTCTAAGGTATATTCTTCCAGGAGGGTTTTGGAATGTAGGAAGAGTTGAGGAAACGATGGTGGAGGTATGTCTACTTCCATCCTAGTCCCCTTTTTGATTAGGCCTTGGACCCAAGGATCGAAGGTCCAGCGATCCTGAAGGAACCTCCCTCCTACCAGAAGCGTTTGTTTACTTCGCATGATCAGAAGGATTACATATCTGACCGTTTGCCTGTGGTACGATGGTCATTGTGACTGTGGGATGCTGATGAACATCTCAAGGAGAATTTATAAACTTTTCCGTCCTCCTTTTAGGTTTGAGACCCACCACTGCAGAGGACTTTCCTTCTGAAAGGATGCACCACTATTGGAGAAGCCCTTGTTCTCCGTGGTGGCTTCCCTAATCGTCTTTCCAACTATCTCATTTGGAAAGAGGTCTCTACTCCAGACATTGTAAGATATCAGCTTCCCAGTGTCGTGTTTCACTGTAATAGAAGATTCCTTTGTATTGTATAAAGCTTAGGATAAGTACGCTGGAAAAGAGTAGAAGAGACACGTACGTATGAATCCCGCTAGCAAATTGCTGCGACCTTCCTAACTATTGATTCTAGGGCATCCTCTTTAAAGGGGGGAGGGGGCAATGGAAGATTCTAGCCCATAGGGATAGAGTAACATAAGCAGCGCGTACATCCAGGGAATCAAAATGAGAATCAAAGAGACTGATGAAGAGTCAGCGTAAGAAAGGTGCTATGTAAATTCCACCCACGAAAATTCCACCCACGAACATTCCTCCCACTAAATTCCACCCACGAAAATTTCACCCACGCCAAGTTCCACCCACGTAAATTCCACCCACAAATAATTTCTACTTCTTGTCTTTCATGTATGTTTAATCATAACAGTATGTTTTAGTTTTTGCAGGATTACCACGGTGCTTCTCGTACACATAGTTTTCCTCGTCTTACAATTTTTTCTTTTTCTTTTCACTTAAGATACACCTTAAGGCCATTCTAAATATACCAAAGTAAAAAATGCTTGATTAAATATACCAACAGGAAAAGGCTTCTGTAATTTATGCCAAAAAGGAAATCCACTTCTTATTATACACTTCTTTAATATAAACAAACAACTGTTTCAAGAATAGCCTGAAGGATAGTGATTGTTTAACGAAGATAGTTCTTTAAAATAAACAAACAACTGTTTCAATACTAGTCTGTAGGATGGTGATTGTTTAACGAAGATAGTTGTTTGAAATAATCACCCACAATATATATATATATATATATATATATATATATATATATATATATATATATATATATATATATATATATATGTGTGTGTGTGTGTGTGTGTGTGTGTATATATATACTGTATATATAGTAAAAAAAGTTGTTAACATTTAAACCTTCAGTTTTTGATATGAAATAAACAAAGTTTCATTTGGTCTAATGATTAAATAAATGAAAGAAAATAAAAAATATAGAAAATATGGGTGGAACTTTCGTGGGTGGAATTTTACATGGGTGAAATTTTCGTGGGTGGAATTTGGTGGGTGGAATTTTCGTGGGTGGAATTTTCGTGGGAAGAATTTTCGGACCACGGTAAGAAAGGAGGGGATTCAGTCCCCAATTCAGGTAGGTCTCAGCAAGAGATTGTGCTTAGATGCACAGAGTATATTGGAAAACTATTCTATTGTAAAGTTATGTGCCATAGATTTCTGTCTGTGGTATGATTCTATACTACAGATGTACAGGCTATTGTATACACCTATACAACCGGCATTACCGGCATACTACCGTCAAGGCTAGTACTTGGGGATAAGTCAACTGGCACAGTACTTCAGTACCAATATGGCTAGCAGTTCTCCGGCATGTCAGTGACTTGCCGGTCGCCAGCGGGTCGCCGACAGAAGGCACACCATCCTAGCCAACATTCAATGTGACTGGGTAGTGATGAAACCTTACGCATAGCCGGCATCCCACCGAATCGTCAGCGACCCCTCGGGCTGTCGGCGGTCCGCCGGTTGTCGGCGGGTTACCGACTGAAGGCACACCAACCCAGCCATTGACTGGGTGGCGACCAAGGGCATACACTGCCGGCTCTCTGCGGCAGAGTCAGATGTGACAGTGATTCAATGACTGCCGTTGAAAGGATCACCAATTTTCCAGTTACAACAGCGAATAAGTTAAATCTTCGGTCCAATTTCCGTAGAGTTTCCGTATTTTCGCAAGTTCGTAACTGAACTGTGCCTTTTTGTTTTAGACAACACCTGAAACCAAACCAACCGTAGTTCAACAGCTGGAGACTGCCATCGTGTTTGCAATGGCAGCGATGGGGTGGGGGCGATACCCCTATCCCCACCTCCTCCCCTCAATTTAGAGTGGAGAAAGGAGGGATAAGGGACAGGATGTCGCACTTTGAGGCAGCTGTAATATCGGTAGGTATGGTTCCAGAGAGATTTTAGAAACCTCACACTCAATTGCGTAAGTTGTTACGAACTGTATCCCTTGACTATTAATTTGGGATTTTCGAGACCTTCGGACAATAAGGTCCGGCCTACTTACAGGCCGGAGGGTCTCAGAAGGGCTTGGGGATTCGGGGATAATATTGCGGGGGGGGGGGGGGGTTATGAAACCTGCATGTATTATGTCCGTGAAAATACTCACTCTTAATCCTGCAGAAGACTGTGACACATCATCTGGTGTTCCTCCTGTAAGGAGATGAGAACAGAAATGAGTATTCAATTGATTATCACACTGATAAACAATATGCAAAAGTCATCTTTTGACAAAATAGCTTAGGACAGAGGAATTCCAACTAAAATGGGTTCTAACACCTAGGTGTAGAGAAGCGTACAAGGCACTGTCCCTTTCTATACTTAACACTGTGAGGTAAGGAGGACTGATTTCTTAATCAGAGTATCGAAGGAATACCATTCTTTCGATATAGGAGCGGTACCAGCAGAAGCTCGCACAAGGGTACCCAAGATGTGTAGAAATAACTACTGTATAATCATACTATAGTTTTCTGTTTGCAGTATATACTATACTGCAAATTACTGGCTACTGTATAATTATTTATAATGTAGTTCAGCCAGTGTGCTGCCTATGTGGCAAGCATCCGACGGCATGGTCCATCTGGCGGCCAACAGGACTAGGAAAATAAAAGACATATATTTGTGTATCCCACCCAATCTATTTGCTTTGGCCTCCCCTACAATATTAAATCAGGGAGTTTCCTGATCAGGGAGACTCAGGGATAAGGGCTCTACTCTTTAAGTGTTAGAAGTGTCACACCACCAGCCCTTTACGAAATCTAATATTGTAGGTTAAATGAAAACTGATTTCAAATCAGAATATTAAAGAAATTTATTCTATCAATATGGGATTGGGCTCAGCAAATACTTGGGCAGGGATACCCAAGATATATTGGAAATAACTACTAGTATAATATATACATTAGTTTTCCATCTGCCGTATATGCTATACTGCAAATATACTGACTACCTGTATAGACATATACTGTAGTTCAGCCAGCATGTTGCTGGATTAGCTCTTTTTCTTGTCGGAACATCTAGCATGCTAGCTAAGAGAGAGAGAGAGAGAAAGCATGGAGTGAAGGGTACTTATTACTGTGTATGTATACAGTAATTAAGGATGTAAAAGTCTAATTTTACTGCCTTTCCGGAAAGGTTCAAATGGAAGGGGAGAATGTAATATTCAGGCTTCCATCCAGCCACAGTACTATTGCCGGCTTACCACTGCAGGCCAGCCTCCCGCAGCACTAGTACATGCCGACTGAGTCAGTACCTATCTGTGCCGGTCTGGCCGGTCTACTGCCGGCCAGAGTAATACCCCGACAACAGAACTTGTGGCCAGCAGTCCAAGGGAGAACTGAAGAACCTTGGTGACAGAAGGGACTTCCCACCCACAGCTGTCATGGCCGCCAGAAGCCGCCAGTCGCCGACAGCCAGATAACAGCTGAGGAGAGGGAGTCTGGCCAGCTCCGGCAACCCACCGGCAATGGTAAGGTTACAGGACGCCGGCTCAGGAAAGACAATGGCTCGGCCATCGTAAAAGAACAGAGGGGGAGGGATAGGGTCCTATACGAGGTATGGAAGGAGCCAGCAATTCAACCCCGCCGGCTGACTGCCGACTAAAGACTTAATACTCTGAGGTTCTGATCAAATCCCAAAACTTGCCATCTCCTGTTAAGGGGTGAAACAGAAAACCCTAGGCTAGCCATGCCTGAATTAGAAATTCAAGGCTGACGCAATAGGGTTGTAGCCTAAGGCTACTCTCAGAGGGAAGAGAGATTACCCTTAAATCTCTATTCGAGACGAGTAACAGCTAAAACAATTCCAGGAGATATCAATCTCCGATGAATAATAACCGATACACAAGGGTAACAGGGGAAATGACGAAAGTATATGTTGTCTAGGCTAGGTTACCTAGGCAAGGCGAAATCTCGGTTACCTAAATCACCGAAACTCTGACATATACGATCGACACAGAAAAGGGAAAATTATGCATATAAATATCTTTACAAGTATAAAATGTCTAAATAGCTTTCACAATAATTTGTTAATGCTATTTAAACCGGGAATGTTGTCCTGCTAACTAAATAACACATGCCAATGAACGATAACGCCCATAGCGACACCGGTAACCGGCGTAGATCCAATTCACAATAAATTACACTAATTTCATTGTGAAGCAGGAACTAATATACATATTGTAAAGAATGAATACTCAACTTTCTAGAGAATGAAAAAAGCTGTAGAATGCATAAATATCCTTAGAAATCGATCGAAAATGTCAGATCAACAGGGAACACCTCTGTAGCGAGGCGCTACAAATTAAAGAAATGACCGCCATAAGGGAATTGGCGCGGTTATGATACTCAATAGTAGTAGGGGAACTAGGGTAACCTTGATGCGGCTCCCCTTCTAATTCTGCCACGTATCCCCCTCGAAAGCATAAAGGCTATTCGGGATGCAGATTGCCATGTGGCGTGTCAAGAATACGTCCCCTGATTTATATGCGATATCCTTGAGAGTAAACCTTAAGGGTACTCGTGCCAGAAGTTAGAATTCGGTGAAACATTTAGTTTGATTTTCTGGGAATATTACTGTAGTCATATACCCTTAGGAATCTACTAAAGGAACCTTCCATCAGGACGTCATGGCTTGAGCCCAAAAATTATGTTTATCGGTCATTGGTTAAGACTGATTTTATATACCTTGATTGTATTACTGACTTTTACAATTGTTCCTACATAGATTCAAACCTGTCTATCTTGCATGCAACTCACCAAGTAGACCGGAGGAGATGTCGGTAGTCAATACATACATTTTTTCCCTTCAGATTACAAAATCTGTTTTAAAAAGGTATATGATGAGACCAATAAACCTGTTTGTTGGCTAGATTGTTCATACGAATATACAATCCTAGAGTTTTTTCCTAGAGTCTGCCATGACTCTTCCCTGTAGGTGGCAAGAAGCACTGACATAGTTCATGATTAGTTGAAATGGTGTATAATGGTTTGAAATGGTGTATAATGGTAACACTGTGTCTAGGTCTAAATGACCAGGGAAAATTTATCTTGCGGTTTAGGCACTAATAGGAAATCCACAGAAACATTAATGCTCTGGTAAACTTCCATCAGGACAACATGGCCTGAGTCCAAAAAGGGATTTTGAGGGAAGCGAAAAATTTATTTTTGGGTGAGGTAGCCATGTCGTCCTGATGGACCCACCCTCCTTTTATAAAAGGCTGAAAGAATCCCTCCCGAAGGTACTGTATCGGTAGCACCTCGCTAACGCTACAAGGAATGACAAGATGGCGCCCGGTCGTGACATCATACATTTACTCAACAGTAGGAGTCAAGCGTGCCTTAATAACGGCTCTCCTCCAATTCTTGCTACTTTCCCCTCTCGAAGCGAAAACGCTATTCGGTGTGTAGATAGCTAGCTATGTGGCATGTCAAGAATACGTCCTCTGATATTATGTAATATCCCTAAAGGCAAAAGCCAGGGATATTCACGCCAGGAGTTAGAATTCTGGATACCTTAAGGTAAAGTTCTCTGGGATATATCACTGTAGTCAAATATAACCTAGGAAGCTACTTTAAAGGAACTTCCATCAGGACAACATGGCTACCTCACCCAAAAAAACGGATTTTGAGCGAAGCGAAAAGTCTATTTTTGGGTGAGAGCCATGTCGTCCTGATGGAAGTTCCTAAAGTAGCTTCCTAAGGGATCTATGTTACTACAGTGATATTCCCAGAGAATTAAACTTTCAGGTTCAAGATTTCTAAATCCTAGAGCGAATATCCTTAAAATTTCTCAAGGATATCGCATAATATCAGAGGACGTATTCTTGACATGCCACATAGCAATCTGCACCCCTAATAGCATTTACGCTTCGAGGGGGACGTGGCAAATAGAAGGGGGGCCGTATCAAGGTTACCCCCGTTCTCGTACTACTAATGACCACCACCACAGTGCCATTCCCAAGATAGCGGACATTCCTTGTAGCATTGAGCGTGGTGCTACAGATACAGTGCCTCAGGGAGGGAAACTGAAGATCTTTTTAGAAAAGAAGGGTGGGTCCATCAGGACGACATGGCTATCTCACCCAAAAATAGATTTTTTGCTTCGCTCAAAATCTGTTTTTTGGGCTCAAGCCATGTTGTCCTGATGGAAGCATACCAGAGCATCAGTGTATCTGTGGATTTTCATCGGTGCCTTAACCTTGGGACAACCTTTCTATGATCATTGGTGTCAGGGAATTCCTTAGACATTTTTCCCTGGTAAAGATAGCACTGCTTATTTGTGATTAGGAATGGTAAAACAAATACAGAAATTTAGAAACAAAGTTTAATTACAATTTATAATTTATCACCACCACCATGGATTATGAAATTGAAAGATATAATACTGAAATAAAGAAATAAACAAATGATGAACAATAAAATTATTAATTAACTTATCTGTCTGACACCCTTTTAACATCCATTACAAAAATAATAAATCACCAAAGGTCTTGTTACGAATAAATACCTCAACAATTGCTCGAGAAAAATAACCCTTACAACACAGAACATAAGTCACTGTTCATGGGTCTCTGAAATTTATCGTACGCTAAATAACACCAATTTGGATTTCGGATTCAGAGTCGCCTATATAACTTATGCTTCGATGTAACAGAGGGAACCTGTGATTATAGTTCAAGTATTTATAAAAAGTGCATCTCTTGGTTCGGGATTGCTTAAGGTCGTGCACTGTTTCCCCAAGTGTCGAGGATTACCCTAGCTGAAAACGAAAGAACATACCTTGTGAAATTTAACTACACTTATGATTAAATACAATTCGTAAAGACTTAATTAAATATGCACTTAAACAATTTTAAACACTTTTAAAGACAAAATTTTAAAGATTAACACATTTCACAAAACTGATAACAATATTCCATATAAACACAAACAGTTAATCCACTTACTGCACGGCTAGGTGATTATAACGTGACTAAAGAAAATACAAAATTTATCTTTCAAAGTCTATTATGAAACTGAAAATACAAGGATAAAATCATAAACAAACTTCGCAAATACGGTAACTTCAAAACCAATCAATAGATGGCGTTACTAACATTAAATTCCCTTACAAAACCCCCCATTATGCCTTTTATATATAAAAGGTAAATAGCATGGAATTTCATAGAAAATACAAAATACCTTAACCTCTACTTAACAAATCAGCAAATATATTATTGGTACCTTTCACATGAACAACAGAGAAAGAATAAACTTGTAATGCCAAAGACCAACGCATTAGTCTATCATTACTAGACTTTGAAGTCTCTAAATACATGAGTGGCTTATGATCACTTTCCAAGAGGAATTTTCTCCATTAAGTAGTACTCAAACTTCTTTATTCCCTATACTATGGCCAAGCATTCTCGCTCGATAGCTGCATATCGAGTCTCGGGGGAAAGAAGTTTCTTGCTTGCGAATGCTACTGGATAAGGTTCACCGTCTATATACTGCAGCAAAACTGCTCCTAGACCTGTAGACGATGCATCCGTTCTTAAACAGAAAATGTTATTTAGATCAGGCACCTGAAGAATCGGAGGAGAAGTTAAACAAGATTTCAGTTCATTAAATTTGCACAATGCATCTTCATCAAAACTAAATTTTTCTGAACTACCCTTCTTCAAAAACTTCTTAAGATGAATTAGTTTATCTGGCAAATTTGGAACAAATCTACCATAAAAATTTACAGATCCAATAAAGCTTCGTAACTGTTTCTTGGTAGTGGGAGCAGGCATATCCAAAATAGCTGTAATTTTATCCTGTTGAGGAAAAATACCCCTTTTGTTGATTACATATCCTAAATATTGTATCTCTTCATAACCGAGGAAACACTTTCCTGGTTTAGCAGTTAATCCTGCTTCTTGCAGGCGCAATATGACAGTTTCCAAATCTGCCATATGAATTTTCTAGTCCTTGGATACAATAAAGATATCAAAATAGCAAACTACGAAAGAAAGACCTTTCAATACTTGCCTCATTAATCTAATATACGTCGCACAAGCTGTGCTAAGGCCAAAAGGTAATCTTACATATTGCATTAGTCCAAGATTAGTTGAAAAGGCTGTATACTTGCGACTTTCTGGTGTTAGAGGAATCTGATGATATGATTTGCAGATATCAAGTTATGTAATGTACATAAAATCTGCAAACTTATGAAGATCTTGCTCAAAGCTTGGCATGGGCTCACTATCAAAATCTGTAATTGCATTTAAAGTTCTAAAATCAACAACCAATCTGTAGTTACCTTCTTTCTTTTTGACGAGCAATGCAGGAGATGAATAATTAGAAGACGATTGTGTTATGTATTATTGTAACAATGTACTATATTATTTCAAGTGTTTCAGGTATTGCACAACATTGCATCATGTTGCATGAATAAGACATGTTATGCTTTGATCATAAGAGTAATGATTTGTTTTGGTATTAGGATTCAAACATTTGTTGGTTACCTCAGATAAGATAGGATTCTTTATGATTTATGCTGGAGTAGGATTTAAGTCTTTTCAGAGCGATGCTCTTTTGTTTAGCAATGTTTTGGTTTGTGAGATTTGTGTAAGACGCTCCATATACACTTGAGAGTCAGCTGTCACAAAGAGAAGTTCATAATGTAGTCTTTTATACATTAAAGACGTATTTTATTAATACCAACGTATTATTATCCATCAAGCAGATATCGACGAGATGGGATCAGCATGAGAAATAATTACTAATGATATTACATCTCTGTTCCAGGTAATTATTATGGTTAATAGAACTTCCTACCTAATCATACAAACACCATATTTTGGCGACGAGATGGGATCAGCATGAGAAATAATTACTAATGATATTACATCTCTGTTCCAGGTAATTCCACAAGGTAAGCAAACAAAATGCCTTTTAACATTGAAGCACCTCAAGCTTTTAGCGTCACTGCTGAGCCTAATTCTGTTGCAACACGATGGCAACAGTGGTGTGAGGAATTTAAGATTTATTTAGAAGCATTAGGGAACATGAAGGATGCACAAAAGAAGGCATTATTACTTCATACAGCAGGTAGGGAAGTTCGGGAAGTGTTTAAGACTTTGCAGCCTACAGATGACACAAGTGAAGCTGCAATTAAGGCTCTTACCACATATTTTGCTCCTCAGGTCAATAAATTTTTTGAAAGATACCAGTTTTCAGCGCAAGCTTATCAGAAAGAAAATGAAAGTTTAGATGCATTTGTGACTAGACTAAAGAATTTAGCTGTTTCATGTGAATTTCTAGAGTTAGAGAATGTTATCATAGATCAAGTAATTGCACATTGCACATCAGAAGAGCTAAGAAAGAAATTATTGCAAGATAAAGATTTAACATTAGAAAAGGTATTGATAACAGGCAGAGCTTTAGAAACATCAAATAGGCAAAGTCACATAATAGGTAGTTCTACAAGCAATAGAATGGAAAATTCTAAAATTAATACAGTAGGTTCTAAGTGGAAAACCAATGAGAATCAGAGAAGGAATATGTCAAAGCCTAGTCATAGAAAAGTGCCTAACACTAATGTTCATAAATATCAGAATCAGGCTTATACACAGAAACAACAGGAAAAACCCAAGTGTTTTAGGTGTGGTAAAACTGATCATCTTGCATACGAAGCAAGGAAATGCCCTGCTACTGGACAGACATGCCAGAATTGCAGAAAGCTAGGTCATTTTGCAACTGCTTGTAGATTTCCTAAACAGTACGCAAAGAAAATAAATGCTACAGTTGATACTATGGGTCAAGAGAATAATGAGGAAAATGTTCATGATAATCAGGTTAGTTCAGAAACTGATTTTGCGTTTCACATAAATTCAGTCAACAAAGGTGCAAAGAAACATATCATGGTAGAAGTAATCATAAATGGTAAACCAATTTTGATGCAAGTTGACACAGCAGCCGATGTATCAATTATGTCTGAGAAAATGGCTAAAGGCATTCCTAATTTGTTATTAGAAGGTACAAATAGAGTTTTGAAAAGTTATAATGGTTTTGATATTCAGGTAATAGGTGTTTCGAACGTAGAAGTACAGTACAAAGAACAGAAATTAGAGAGAATGCCATTAACAGTAGTAAAAGGTAATGGACAAACTTTGCTAGGTTTAGATTGGCTACAGTATTTGAAGTTAGATTGGCCTAGTATTTTGAAGGTTGCAGGTAGACAAGATGAAAACAAAAATGAAATGTCTATGAATGATATCCTATCAGAGTTTCAAGACGTATTTGAAGATAAAATAGGTACAGTAAAGAACGCAAAGGCAATTTTAGTTTTGAAACCTGACAGTTCTCCTAGATTTTTTGCTCCGAGACCAGTGCCATATGCATTGAAAAGTGCAGTTGAAACAGAAATCAAGAGATTAGAAAGTGAAGGTTCTTGGGAAAAGGTCACATATTCAGATTGGGCTACACCATTAGTTCCTATTGTGAAGGAAAGTGGACAGGTTAGGTTGTGTGGAGATTACAAAGTAACGTTAAATCCACAACTGCAAGTAGCTCAACATCCCTTACCAAATCCGAAAGACATGTTTGCAACTATGTCAGGATGCAGTGTTTTTTCTAAATTAGATTTAAGACAAGCATTTCAACAGCTTTCCATGGATGAAACTTCACAAGAATTATGTACAGTAAATACATCCTTAGGTTTGTTTAGGCCAAAGAGATTACCTTATGGAGTTGCAAGTAGTCCAGCTATATGGCAACAAACTATGGATAAGATTTTTTCAGGAATGCAAGGAGTATTCATTTTTATAGATGATATTTTAATTGCGGGTAAAGACACAAGAGAACATAGAGAGAGATTGCGAACAGTTCTGAAGAAGTTGAAGGAACATAATATTAGAGTAAATAAGAACAAATGTATTTTAGAAGTTGATTCAGTGGAATACTTAGGTTTTGTAATAAATGGCAAGGGTATTCACAAAACTAAAGAGAAGATTAAAGCTGTACAATCAACAAAAGTGCCAGAAAATGTTAAGGAATTACAATCATTTCTAGGTTTAGTAACATTTTATGGGAATTTCATTCAGAATTTGTCTACAATTGCACATCCATTGTATAATCTGTTGAATAAGGGTGTAGAATGGAAGTGGACAAAAGAGTGTCAGGAATCTTTTGAAAGAATCAAGCAGGAAATAACATCACCTACATTCTTAGTACATTATCGAATGGATTTACCAGTTAAATTAGTTTGTGATGCATCAAACATAGGTCTAGGTGCAGTATTATCTCATGTAATGCCAGATGGAACAGAAAAACCAATTGCATTCACTTCTAGAGTATTGAACAAGGCAGAAAGGAATTACTCTCAAATAGAAAAGGAAGGTTTAGCATTAGTTTATGGAGTTAAAAAATTCCATATGTATCTTTATGGTAGGAAAAAGTTCACACTTGTTACAGATCATAAACCTTTATTAGCAATATTGGGTCCAAAAGCAAGTTTACCTACGTTGGTAGCTGCAAGACTACAACGTTGGGCAGTTACGTTAGCAGCGTACCACTATGATATAGAATACCGTCCAACATCAAATATGGGTAATGCAGATGCTTTATCCAGATTACCCGTAGACAAAGCTCCAGAAGAGTATGATGACAGTGTTCTGTTAATTTCAGTTTGTAATGTACCAATAACTGCAAAAGATGTAGCACACAGTACCAAGCAAGACCCAGTACTTAGTAAGGTTTTGGAGAGTTTAATGACAGGTAGGGACTTATGTGGAAAGGAGGAAAATTGTAAACCGTATAAGGATATATGGTATGAACTGAGTGTGACACAAGGAATAGTGATGAGAGGTTCCAGGGTAGTTATTCCTAATTCACTGAGAAATAAGGTTTTGTCTGAAATACATGCTGATCACCAAGGTATTGTAAGATCAAAGTCAATTGCGAGAACTTTTGTATGGTGGCCAGGTGTAGATAAAGATGTGGAATGTTATATAAGGAATTGTATGAATTGTGTTATGCAACAAAACAATCCTCAATTTGCTAGAATGCACCCGTGGGAGTTGCCCAGGTATCCATGGCAAAGAGTGCATATAGATTTTGCAGGTCCTTTTTTGAATTATTTGTTTTTGATAGTAGTAGATGCTTACAGTAAGTGGCCAGAAATTATCCCAATGAAGACGACAACGTCTTACGCCACAATAAAAGAGTTAATGCAAATTTTTTCAACGCATGGTATTCCAGAAAGAATTGTTACAGATAATGGTCCACAATTTACTTCACAAGAGTTTAAAGAATTTTGTAATGTCAATGGTATTAAGCATACATTTTCAGCTACATATCATCCATCCACTAATGGAGAGGCTGAAAGATTTGTCCAAACATTTAAGCACAATATGAAGTGTAGAAGAGCAAATTCAAGTAATATATTTTTGCATGTGTCAAAATTTTTATTGTCTTATAGAACAACGCCGCACAGCACAACAGGCGTGGCACCCTCAAATTTGTTGATGGGAAGGAGGATAAGGTGTAAGTTAGATTTGTTGTATCCAAGTTTGCAAAGTGATTTAGAAGATAAAGGGTATAAACAAATAGCAAAGCTTCCTAATGTAAGACATTTTTTACCTTTGTCTGATGTCATGGTAAGATCGTACAACACTCCAGAGAAGTGGGTACCAGGAGAGATTGTAAGAGAGATAGGAAATTTACATTATGATGTTCGTGTTGGTGATAATGTTGTAAAACGTCATGTTGATCAATTACAGCCGTTAAACAGAAAGACAGTAGAGCATGTGAATGTTAGAGATGAGAAACTTAAAGAAGTTGTTAGATCAAATGAGTCAAGTATTAACCAAGATGGTCCAACATCCAATGTAGATTCAGAACCAATTCATGTACCAGTACAAGATGAGGTTAAAGTGCTTCCTAATAGGATTAACAGAGGAAAGCCCCCTGAGAGATTAGATTTATGAATATTTTTACAATGTCAAGTTAAGGGGGAGGAGACTGTTATGTATTATTGTAACAATGTACTATATTATTTCAAGTGTTTCAGGTATTGCACAACATTGCATCATGTTGCATGAATAAGACATGTTATGCTTTGATCATAAGAGTAATGATTTGTTTTGGTATTAGGATTCAAACATTTGTTGGTTACCTCAGATAAGATAGGATTCTTTATGATTTATGCTGGAGTAGGATTTAAGTCTTTTCAGAGCGATGCTCTTTTGTTTAGCAATGTTTTGGTTTGTGAGATTTGTGTAAGACGCTCCATATACACTTGAGAGTCAGCTGTCACAAAGAGAAGTTCATAATGTAGTCTTTTATACATTAAAGACGTATTTTATTAATACCAACGTATTATTATCCATCAAGCAGATATCGACGAGATGGGATCAGCATGAGAAATAATTACTAATGATATTACATCTCTGTTCCAGGTAATTATTATGGTTAATAGAACTTCCTACCTAATCATACAAACACCATAGATTGCTCTATTATTCCAAGATCAAGCAAACTTTGTACTTCGTCATCGAAATCCTTAGTTAAATGAGCTGGGATTTGATAATATTTACGAACAAAGGGTTCAGTAGTCTTAATCTTTATATTATGCTCTTGTAAAGAAGTTTTACCTGGTTTATCTGAAAATACATGTTTGTACTTCTGACATAAGTTACGAAGATAATCTTTCTGTACATCTGAAAGATTAGGGTTTATGTTGCACGTACTCTGATTGGTATCCACAGTTTCAATTTTCAGATAATCATCCTCATCAGCATTAATAACAGCAACTTTGTTAACATGAACAGTGTTTATCGTTCCAGTCATATCTTCATCTGCTACATGTAACATATTGACATTCTCCCTACGGTAATATTTCTTCATAAGATTGATATGATACAGTCTCTTCTTACCTTCTACGTTTACCCAGTAGTCAACTGGACCATGCTTATCAATTATCTTGTATGGACCTCTCCATGAGAACTGCAATTTACCTTTTTTTTCTGGAATAAGCAAAAGTACTTCATCATCAGCTTTAAATCGGCGCATACTACTCTTCAAATCAAAATAAGACTTATATGTACTGGAAGATATATTCATGTTTTGAACAGCCAAATCAGAAACATCTGACAACTTTTCACGTAGTTCCAAAACAAAAGAATAAAGATCAGTTTCCCCTGTAGACATATCCGAATTTGTCCATAGTTCCTTCAATATTGTCAAGGGACCTCTCACTTGACGGCCATATAAAATCTCAAATGGTGAGAAACCTGTTGTATCACTTGGGATTTCCCTCATGGCGAACAGTGCTGCTGGAAGGAAACTATGCCATTGATTAAGTTTTAACTCACATATTTTCTTCAATATACTCTTTAAAATCTGGTGTTGCCTTTCTATTCTTCCATTGGCAGCAGGATGATAGGGGGTACTGAAAAAAAATAACTTGTGTACTTGCAACATAAGTTCTGATCGAAATTGTGGTCCTCTGTCAGAAAGAATTTCTTTCGGCACTCCCACTCTGGAAAAAATAGATATTAAGGCTTCTGCAATGTCTTCAGATGTTATGTTCTTCAAAGCGACTGCTTCCGGGAAGCTTGAAGCATAATCTACCATAGTCAGAATATATCTATGCCCTGCTTCACTGGGAGGAGAAATCGGGCCCACTAAGTCAATAGCAACTCTATAAAATTGCGTAGAGATCACTGGTAATTTAACCATCTGAGCCTTCTTTACTTTTCCAACAAGAGAAGATTTTTGGCATATATCACAAGATTTGCAATATTTATATATGTCAGACGTCATACCCTGCCACCAGAAAATTTCATTAATCTTATTAAAGGTTTTGCTATGAGAAAAATGTCCACTTACCGGAATATCATGTGCAAGGCGCAAAACTAATTTTATGCATTTAACTGGTACAACCAACTGTTCCTTTCCCAGTAACTGAGGCTTTTTACATTTCTGTATTTTCCTGTAGAGAAGTCCATTTCTCATCACGAACTCTTACTGCAAACCATTCTTGCAACATTTGACATCTCCGGACTGACTCATTTCTCTTGCATATTTCAAAGCTTCTCAATTCTGCTGTTCTCTAAGAAAAGATTCATGATCAATGGATATATCAAATGGTTCTGGTAAAGAAAGAGGGTGTACAATATTTCTCCTTTTTACCTGTGCTCTTGTTACTGCATTTACTTCCATGGAAGAATCCGTATTTTTCAGAGGAAACAGATTATGGTCCTGAACACCTGGAATATTGCCTAATAAGACAGTACAGTACTTTATTGGAGCCCGAACAGCATTAACCCAACCTGTAAAGAGATTACATTTCAAATAAATCTTGACAATAGGGAATCTGTCCTTCCTGCCCAAATAATCAATAAGAGTAGAATATGAACAATTTGTTCCAGGATCAGGAATCAAATCCTCTGATACCACTACTCCTGTACAACCTGTATCTCTAAGTATTGTAGATACTGTAACACCATTCACTGTTCCACATACCATAGGTCCACATACTCCCGTGTTATCCAGAACTTAACCTATCTCAAGAGAAGATTCAGATTTCTTTTTGGGTACCTTGTTAGGACAGTTTCTCGAAATATGTCCACTCTGACCACAACCGTAACATGCAATCTTACCAGGACGGGACGAACTAGTTTTCTCTTGTTTATCACTCATACTGATCTTATCACTGGAACTAGATAAATTCGCATTATGCCTAAAGGACTTCTGCTCATCTTTAGGATAACATTTGTGTGCTGAAGCATATGTGTCTGCCAATGATGAATAATCCTCTGGAGTTCTAGGTTTACGCTCCTTAAGGAAAAGACGCATTTCCTTGGGTAAAGTAGACATGAACTGATCACAGACTATAATGTTTCTCAAATCTTCGTAGTTTTTCGTTATCCTAAGACTATTTATCCACAAGTCAAAATTTCGAAATAATATATTCAAATATTGTTCATAAGTGCTCTTGGAATCCATTTTTGCAGTTTTAAATGCTGTCCTGTACCAGTCACTAGTCTTCTTGAATCCTTTCAAAAGAGCCTCCTTCAATGATGCATAGTCACTTGTAACATCATCTGAGAGCGACGTGTAGATATCTAATGCCTTACCTCTTAAATGATGCCAACTGAACTGACCCAAGAGTTCCGCTCCCAGTTGAGAGAAACTGCTACCTTTTCAAACCTTGCTAGGTAGGCGGTGATATCATCAGTATCACAAAATGGAAGAGGTCTAGTAGTATCCACAGCAACTGTTACATGGCTAGGGTTAGATGTTGCTCCTCTGATCTTTTGCAATTAAAGTTCATGTGCCCTCTGCTTTTCATTTTCTTCCCTCTGCTTTTCATTTTCTTCGTATTTAATCATCAAAGCCCTTTCTTCTCTTTCAGCATGTCTTCTATTACGCTCATCACTATCTTTTGATTTTCTTCTCTATAAAGTTCAAAAGAGCTTCATCCGAGAGTCCCATGGACAAACCTTCATCCTTCCAGAATTTATAAAATTCCATTTTAAATTATCCAGTTTTTAACCATTGCCTACAAACAACTTAATTTAAGAAACATTAAAGATACCTGTTACACAATGACAATAAGCGGGAACTGAATTGTATAGAAATAATTATGAATAAAGGACAATCACACACTTCCATTAAATAACAGTAACCATTCACCAAGCATCAAGATTCAACAATAAAGTTAATAAAAATAAATATGAAGTACAAAGCAATAACTTTAAAATTGTCAAACCAGTATATCTCTAGAGTCAACTGGACTCTTACGTAACAACTATGTTACCGGACACTGTTTCAAGAATTCGGTTTACATTCTATTAACTATCGGAAGTCTCCCACTTGCGACCTTCCAGCCGTATTCTCAAAATGCCCATATACTCGAAATAAATTTCAGCCACTCCAATTAATTGCACTTTTATGTGTTGTAATAGAATATAAATGACCATCACCAAACCAATCACAAAGTAACGCAGGCCAGTATTAACAAGGAAATATTTAAATTAGCCCTGGTGAGCACACCACTTAATGTCAGGGAATTCCTTAGACATTTTTCCCTGGTAAAGATAGCACTGCTTATTTGTGATTAGGTATGGTAAAACAAATACAGAAATTTAGAAACAAAGTTTAATTACAATTTATAATTTATTAACACCACTATGGATTATGAAATTGAAAGATATAATACTGAAATAAAGAAATAAACAAATGATGAACAATAAAATTATTAATCAACTTATCTGTCTGACACCCTTTTAACATCCATTACAAAAATAATAAATCACCAAAGGTCTTGTTACGAATAAATACCTCAACAATTGCTCGAGAAAAATAACCCTTACAACACAGAACATAAGTCACTGTTCATGGGTCTCTGAAATTTATCGTACGCTAAATAACACCAATTTGGATTTCGGATTCAGAGTCGCCTATATAACTTATGCTTCGATGTAACAGAGGGAACCTGTGATTATAGTTCAAGTATTTATAAAAAGTGCATCTCTTGGTTCGGGATTGCTTAAGGTCGTGCACTGTTTCCCCAAGTGTCGAGGATTACCCTAGCTGAAAACGAAAGAACATACCTTGTGAAATTTAACTACACTTATGATTAAATACAATTCGTAAAGACTTAATTAAATATGCACTTAAACAATTTTAAACACTTTTAAAGACAAAATTTTAAAGATTAACACATTTCACAAAACTGATAACAATATTCCATATAAACACAAACAGTTAATCCACTTACTGCACGGCTAGGTGATTATAACGTGACTAAAGAAAATACAAAATTTATCTTTCAAAGTCTATTATGAAACTGAAAATACAAGGATAAAATCATAAACAGAAACTTCGCAAATACGGTAACTTCAAAACCAACCAATAGATGGCGTTACTAACATGAAACTCCCTTACAATTGGGATCAATCGAGACAAATGACGTTACCGTTATCCGTCATTCTCACTAATCATACGTAATGTTAGTGTTTGCTGCCCCCTACAGGGAAGAGTCACTCTAGAGTCTAGACAGTAGAAAAAGGGGTCTCAAGGTTAGCATATTTTGTATGAACAAACATAAGTATACACTGGATGTACAAACTGTCTCACAGTTTGTGAATATTACCATATACTTATCAGTGTTTCTTATATCCATTGTTTGTGAGCATATAATTATATGAAAATTACATACTCTGGACTTTTAATCATGCAATTGTCGGGCGAATTAGGACGCAATTACATTCTAATAGACATTTATTTTCAATAAATGACTAAGTAAATTAACAAGTAAAATGAATGTAGTATGATAGCGGAATTATACATGTAACATGTACAGAGATTATCTTTCTTTCTTGGGAAGAAAGAAATGATGAGTGCCACTCTCAGATTGAAGAAAAATTTTTAATAAAATTTCTCTTCATAATTCCTGTACTAGTTACTTCTATTGGCACTGTGTACTACGTACACACGGCACTAGGGCTATCTGTATAATTCCACACCTGTGATTTTTTAACAGAGCTAGTGTCACCATGGTAACACTTATTCAAAGGAGGTCACACTAAGAGGGATGGCCCCTTCTCCCTTTAATTGTCAGTCCCAGTCAATTAGCTGTTCATCGTAGAATTAGACGGCAGGTTAAATACTCTACCCGACGTCACCACATACTGCTTCAGGTCATGGACTTGCTTAGCATAGTGTTTGTAGAACTCTCTGGATGATTCTCATCCAGTATATGAGCGAGGACATTCGAAGTCCCCAAGCAATTAACTGTTTATGACAGTAATTAGGGGGCAGGTTTTAATACACTACCTGCCTCCACTACATAGTGCTTCAGTTCGTGGACCTGTTTCGCTTAGGGTTGGAAAACACTCTGGATGATTTCCATCCGATGTACGAACAAAGACGCTCAAAGTCCATATACTGAAAGAAGTTCAGTAATGAAGCAATCTTTCTCGGATCATGACCTGCGGGAGTACTGTCAGGATCCGCTCTACGAATAAAGTAGGTGAGCTTGGCCCTCAGTTGTTTTAGGGATAAGTTTGATTCAGAGGTTTCTCCTTTAAAGAGCTGACCTCCCCTGAAGTCTGAAGTTCTACGAAGATAGACCTTTAGACACTCTACCGGACATAGAGAGACATCATCTTCCTTCAGAGGGCAGATTCTCCAGGGACCCCACCTTTTGGTGGGTAGCTCATTCTTAGCGAGAAAGGATGGATCAGGGAAGAGATTCAGTTCTCCTGTTTCTGCGACCTGGATGTGGCCCCCATCTCTAGATAGGGCTACTATTTCTAACTCTAGCCCCTGAGGCTATTGCAAACAGAAAAATAACCTTTTGGGTTAGATCCTTAAGCGAACAATCTTCATTGTTCATAGATGAGGCATAATGTAGGACTTTGTCCAAAGACCAGGATATGGACTTTGGTGGTGCTGCAGACCTAAGCCTTGCACATGCCTTCGGGATCTTATTAAAGATCTCGTTCGCCAAGTCCACTTGAAAGGCATATAGAAGAGGTCTAGTCAAGGCTGACTTGTACGTCGTTATCGTGTTAGCCGCCAAACTTTGGTTATGAAGATGGATAAAGAAGGACATACAGAAAGTCATTGAAATCTCTTTCGGTCCTCTTGCTTTTACGAAAGCAACCCACTTTTTCCATGATGACTCATATTGTCTTTTAGTTGACTGAGACTTGTATTCTTCTAAGAATTCTATATTGCCTTTTGAGATCCCAAACCTTTTCTTAACCGCTAGGATAAGAAAATCATGCAATGAAGGGTTCGGGTTCTCTGTGATAAATCAAAGGCAATTAATTACTGAGCCTTCCAAAGTCGTCCTGGGTTCAGAACTAAGGACAGCCTCAGCCTCCGTTCCTTCCTCAAGGAGGACAGGTTGCTCTTGGGCTACTTGGGAGCCAACAGGGCTACTCCTACCTGGAATGATATCAGCATGTTGAGGACTCTCAGCAGGTGATTGGATGGGATGAACTGGAAATCTTAAGTCTATCCCTTCCATTTTAGAGACATGATGTCTATCATTTTTGTTAGAGGATCCTCGTATGGGGCTACGTATCGAGGTAGTTCCTTGACAACACTCGTAATGAAGAGGTCGGACTGCAGTTCGGGGACTTGTTCCCATCTGGGAGAGAATAGGTCTGCGTCCGTGGACCATTCCAACTCTATCGGCTTGAGCCCAAGTAGAGCATCCACTGTCACATTGCGGATCGGTTGTATGTAAACTGCTGACAGGTGCCATCTCTAGCATCGTCGATTGCAGCGTCTCGTTATCACTTCGGAGTCCCAGATCAACCGTAGACAATCTGATCTACCTGGAGAGAGTTTCCCCACTCATGACTGGATCAACATGGTCTTGGGACTTTCGGGCTTTGACCTTTGTTAGGGAAGCGATAAAGGAAGGCCCGATATTGGTCTTTTTAGGCCTCTTCGAGCGTTTGATGCTTGTTTTCTCTAAACTCTCAATGCATCTTGCAGCATTGCTTTTAGCACTGGGCCTGTCTCTATTGCGAACTGGAGAGAGATCAGAGCTCCTCCCTGTTCGCATTTTGGGAATCTGACTGATTACCAGAGTCTCTTGACAGACCTTGCCATCTCCTTTTACATTCCCAAAGGAAAGAAGAATTGGTGTGACCACAGGCTTCAATGGCTTTTTAGCCATTGCAACCTTTGAGCTGGAGAGAATCGAGACTTCTTGAAGCTTATCTTGCATCCGCGATGTTCCGGGGACCGGATCATTTCCTTGGATGTTCATAGACCAGCCACCTTGGGTGCTGCCCACCCCAGCCTCTCGTCCAGGAACATTGTTGCCTGAACTTTTCCTAGGCTTAATTACTGCATGACTGTGTCTGCCAATTTTATAAAGATATCTAGGACTGTGTCTAGTCTGACGAGTATCTTTCCTGGGAAGTACGTTACTTTGTGTAACTTGAATCCTAGATAGGAGGGGAGAGGGTGATTGACTGGAAGTTGCCAATAGACGATTTTCAGGTCTGGCAAGACTACAGGCACCCGTTTTTGCAACAGGGTCCTTATGTTCAGGGGGATAAGCCTTTTGAACTCGTTGTTTTGTTTAGACCTGTTGAGTGGTGACAAGTCCTGAATGACTCAGAATCTTCTTGAGTCCTTCTCTTAGACACACAACGGCCTTCCCTGGAATTCGGTGGACTATAGTTTCCTTACCACCTGTATGCTCTAGAGCTCTCGGGTAAACTCCTCCAGGAGGGTTTTGGATTATAGAAGGAGTTGAGGAAATGGTGGTAGAGACATCCCCACCTCTCATCTTAGTCCCATCTTGATTAGGCCATGAACCCAAGGATCGAAGGTCCAGCGATCCTAAAGGAACCTCCCTCCTACTAGAAGCATATTTATGCTTCGACTGATCAGTAGGAATATACTTTTGACCACCTGCTTGTGGCAGCGCGGTCACTATAAATGTGGGATGTTGTTGGACAACTCGAAATGGATTTCCAGACCTTTCCATCTTCCTCCTAGGTTGGGGACCCACAACCTTGGAAGATTCTCTTTTTGAAAGGATGCCCCACTTTTGAAGAAGTCCTACTTTCTTCGTGGTGGCGTTCTTAATCACTTTCCTGACTACCTAGTCTGGAAAGAGGTCTTTACCCCAGATGTTGGAAGATATTAGCTTCCTTGTTTCGTGTTTCGCTGTCGCGTTAGGAAACACAAACTCCCTACATGTTTTTCTAGCCTTTATAAAGGCATAAAGGTCTTTTACCAATGTAGCCATATGTATTTTAGCTAAGACCTTGAGCATGTCTGGGGTATTTTGATGAGCTGAACAGAACTCTATGTAGTTTTGTAGAGATAGGGAGGCTGCAAGTCTCTCCTTTGTTTCTTGTTCATCCTGTAAGAGAAACTCAGATAATTTAGGGAGATTTTCCTTAAATTGTCGACTGGCGACATCTGCCTCAAGTCTTCCTACTAAAAAGGTTAAATGGGCTTCCTTCCAGTTCTTTTCCTGTCTGGGAAAGGTTAGTGACAGAGGCTCGCACTCCTTGAGTGTAGGACACAGTTTACCTGCCTCTACTGCCTCGGTGACATATTTAAATGCCCTCTCTGTAAAGGGAAATGAAATTAAAGCAGGAGCAAGAAAGGAAGAGTGCCTGTTACCTGGTGTGAATACCTTCGACACCGAGTAACCCGCCTTTTCTATGCTACTTGATAGGATAGCCTGTGCTTTATCATGTTCGAGAATCATAACCTCCTTTGATTCCGTTCCTTTTCCTGACCTCAGTTTATCCCACAGTCTAATGAAACAGTTCGGGAAAGCGTCAAAGCTTGGCCAAAACTGTATTCTGTCCAAAGGAACAGCACCCATCTTCTCCGAAATGTAGACGCAAACCTCCAGGGATTGGTTTTGGAGCATGTCGGAAGGTCTTGATCCATGGGTCGTTTGTACGACCCCTGAGGAGCGACAAGTGGACCTTTGCAAGGTTCTACATTGCATTTCGCTTCCTGCTTTGTGCTCTGTTTGCACAAGTTTTCTACTAGATTCCTCACTTGGGCCCATAACTGGTCCATTCCATCTAATAGAGGGATAGAAGGCGGAAATATCGATGTCGCTGGCTCTAAAGCCGGTATAGGCGGAGACAATTTCAACCCAACATTCTCCCCTTCTTCCGTGGGCGCTTTCTGCCCTCCTTCCTTAAGGCTATCTGGCCGTCGGGAGATGTACCTTGTGTCTGGGGTAACACTATTTCCTTACTTGCTGTTGGAAATAGTAACCTACGCATCTTGTCATTAGGCAGGTAAGGTCCCAGAGAGATTTTCTGAAAGCCTCTCACTCAGTTGCGTAGCTTGAAATGAGCTGCATCCCTAGTCTCTACTGACTTGGGATTCTTGAAACCCTCGGACAATAAGGCCCGACATACTTTGCAGGCCTGCGGGTTCCAATACTGCAGGGGTTTAGAAATAATATTGCAGGGGGCATGAAACCTGCATGCATTATGTCTGTAAAAACACTTACTCTTAGTTTTGCAGAAGACTGCAACACAAGACATCTGGTGTTCCTCCTGTAAAGAAAGGAAAACAGAATGAGTATACGATTGATTATCTCACTGATAACCAATATATCAAAAGTCATATCTTAACAGAATAGGTTAGGATAGCAAGCTATAAAGGGATAGTAGGAGACACATACTTGTGTATCCCCTGCGAGCAAATGCTGATACCTCCCCTCAGTATTAAATGTGAGGAATTCCCTTATCAAAGGGACTCCAAATAAAGAAGGGGGTGGGGGGTTCTAACCCCTAGGGATAGAGAAGTGTATACTTCACTGTCCCTTTCATTCTAAATACTGTGGGGTAAGGATGACTGATTTCTCAATCAGCTTAATGAAGAAACACTATTCCTTCAATATAAGAGCGGCACCAGCATAAGCTCGCACGAGGGTACCCAAATTATGATAGAAATAACTACTGTATAATCGTACTCTAGTTTTCTATTTGTAGTATGCACTATATTGCAAATTACTGACTACTGTATAATTATATATAGTGTGATCCAACCAATGGGCTGCCTTTATGGCAAGCATCTGACTGCACGGTCCAGCTGGCATGTTGCCAACTGGGCTGGAAAAAATATAGTATATTTGTGTATCCCACCCAACCTATTTGCTGTGACCTCCCCTACAAGATTAAATCATAGAGTTTCCTGACCATGAAGACTCGAGGATAAGGGCTCTGCCCTTTAATGGTTAGGAGTATAACCTCCAGCCCTTAGAAAATTCTAATATTGCAAGGTAATCTGAAGACTGATTTCTAATCAGAATATTGAAGAAATTAAATTCTTTCAATATGAGATTGGGTTCCACAAATGTTTGGGTAGGATACTCAAAATATATTGGAAAACACTACTAGTATAATATATACAGTAGCTTTCTATTTGCAGAATATCCTATACTGCAATTATACTAACTATCTGTATAAACATATACTGTAGTTCCGCCGGCATGTTGTCGGCATAGTTAGCTATTGCTGGCATATCCAGCCTGCTAGCTAAAAGAAAGAGAGATAGCATGTAGAAAAGGTTACCTAATACTGTGTATATATACAGTAAATATGGATGTAAAAGTCTAATTTTACGACCTTTCTCCAGAAAGAAGGTTCAAATAGAAGGGAAGAATGTAACATTTAAGCTTCCATCCAGCTACAGTACTGTTGCCGGCAAAGTCCCGTCTATACCTTGCCCTCGACACTGCCGGCCAGCAGTATCAGTACAGTCGGTGTGCTGCCGGTTGAGTCAGCACCAATCTGTGCCGGCCTGGTAGGGAGTACCCCGGCAGCAGCCACTGTTGCTAGCAGTCCAAGGGAGAACTGAAGAGCCTTTGGTAACAGAAGGGACTTCCCACTCATAGCCAATATGGCCACCAGCTGCTGGCTACCAGCCGCCAGCTGACAGCTGTCATGGCTACCAGCCAGCAGGTGTCATTACTGCCGGCCAGCAGCTGTCAAGACTGCCGGCCGGCAGTTATCATGACTGCCAGCCGGCAGTTGTCATGGCTGTCTGTTACTGAAAATAGCTACTGGCAGTCGGACAACGGCTGAAGAGAGGGAATCTGGTCAATCCCGGCAACCCATCGGCAACAGTAAGGTTGCAAGGATTCGCCAACATAAAGGGATAGAATGGGAGGGAAAAGAGGGTCCTGAATCGGAACCTTCTCAACAAATGGGGCATGTCCAGAAAGAGGAAATCCTCCCAGGAGGAAGGTCCTCAGCCTAAGAGGAAATCTTCCAAATCCTCCAAACCAAGACCCCAGCAGCGTCAACAAAAACCCCAGTTTCCAGCTCCCACTACTCCCAAAGTGGTCTCTCAACTGCAACAGACCTTTCAGTTGGTCCCCCAACCAGTGGTGTCACAATCACCGGCCTTTATCCCTGCCTACGAGCGTCAGTCAACTACCTATCGTCCCAGAGGTAGAGGCTCAGGCAGAGACTCCTCGCGCCGCCCCTCCATGGGCAGAGGAGGAAGGGGAGCTAGCGGCCGAGGTGGCAAACCCTCGGGAAACCAGAAGTAATGAAGTGCTTCCGGTGGGAGGAAGACTCCGCCTCTTTCAGGATTGCTGGACCTTCGATCCTTGGGCACACAGCATTATCAAGAAGGGACTAGGTTGGAGCTGGACGCAACCACTTCCATCCTTCCACCAATTCTTCCAGCCATCAACCCCCCTCTTGGAAGAATATGTCCTAGAACTCTTGACCAAGAAGGTGATCAAGAGGGTAAAGTCCACCAGGTTCCAGGGAAGACTGTTTTGTGTTCCCAAGAAGAACTCAGACAAACTCAGAGTCATTCTGGACTTGTCACGCTCAACAAGTTCATTGTGAACCACAAATTTAAGATGCTGACTCTTCAACAAATAAGAGCCCTACTGCCTCGCAAGGCCTACACGGTCTCAATAGACCTGGCGGATGCCTACTGGCACATCCCAATGAACCACCACGCTTCCTCCTACCTAGGATTCCGGCTCAATCGAAGAAGCTACGCCTTCAGAGCCATGCCCTTCGGGCTCAACGTGGCTCCGAGAATCTTCACCAAGCTAGCAGACACGATCGTCTACCAGCTACGCCTTCAGGGCGTCCAAGTGATGGCCTACCTCGATGACTGGCTGGTCTGGTCGACTTCGCCAGAAAGGTGTATGACAGCTTGCAGCAAAGTAACCCAATCCCTGGAACATCTGGGTTTCAAGATAAACACCAAGAAGTCTCGCCTCACTCCAGCTCAGAAGTTCCAATGGTTAGGAATCCATTGAGAACTTCAGTCAGGCCGCCTTTCCATTCCATTAAAAAAAAGGAAAGAAATAGCAGGGTCTGTCAGAAGACTTCTCAAATCCAAACGGATCTCAAGACGACAGCAAGAGCAAGTTCTCGGCTCACTAAAGTTCGCCTCAGTGACAACCCAGTGCTACGAGCACAGCTAAAGGATGCATCAGGAGTCTGGAGACGAAATGCATCCATCGCTCGATGAGACCTCAAGAGACCCCTACCAAACAGGCTTCGCTCCCTGCTCAGGCCGTGGTCAGAAGCAAAGACCTTGAAAAGATCCATCCCTCTCCAACCTCCACCTCCGTCGCTCAACATCCACACGGACGCTTCCCTGGAGGGTTGGGGGGGGGGGGGGGGGGCACTCCCACCAGCGACAAGTTCAAGGAACATGGTCTCCCCTATTCAAGACGTTTCACATCAACATCTTGGAGGCCATGGCGGTTCTTCTCACCCTGAAGAAATTATCCCCGCGTCCTTCGATACACATCCGTCTAACTCTGGACAGCTCGGTGGTAGTCAGATGTCTCAATCGTCAGGGCTCGAGATCGCCCCACCTAAATCAGGTGTTACTACCCATCTTCTGCCTAGCGGACAGGAAGAAGTGGCACCTGTCTGCAGTTCACCTACAAGGATTCCGCAACGTGACGGCGGACGCTCTATCGAGGACAAACCCCATAGAATCGGAATGGTCCCTAGACGCAAAATCATTCTCCTTCATCTCTCGTCAAGTCCCGGAACTATAGATCGACCTCTTCGCGACGAGTGACAACAAGCAACTTCCTCGATATGTGGCCCCTTACGAGGACCCCAAATTGGAAGCAGTGGACGTCATGTCCCTAGACTGGAACAGAAGGTCCAAGATTTACCTGTTCCCTCCACCCAACCTTCTGTTGAAAGTCCTCCCCAAACTGAGAACCTTCAAAGGAACAGCAGCCCTAGTGGCTCCCAAGTGGCCCCGGAGCAACTGGTTCCCCCTACTCCTGGAGCTACAGTCCAAGCTGATCCCCCAGCTGGGCCCAGTTCTCTCCCAACAGGTGCAGAAGTCGACTGTCTTCGCTTCATCAAAGAAAGTCAAGGACCTTCATCTCATGATTTTTTCTCCCTAGCCGTGAAGAAAAGGTTTGGGATCTCGAAGAAAAGTTTGGACTTCCTAGAGGAATACAAAACAGAGTCTACCAGAGGGCAATATGAGTCATCCTGGAAGAAGTGGGTATCCTTCGTCAAGGCAAAAAACCCCACGGAAATCTCTATAGATTTTTGCATGTCCTTCTTTATTCACCTTCATGGACAAGGCTTAGCAGCCAATACGATTTCCACCTGCAAATCGGCCTTGACTAGACCACTTCTGTACGCCATCCAAATAGATTTATCCAGCGAAATCTTCAATAAACTCCCGAAGGCGTGTGCTAGACTCCGTCCAGCACCTCCACCGAGACCTATCACCTGGTCCCTGGATAAGGTGCTCCATTTTGCCTCTAACTTGGACAACGAATCTTTCCCTCTGAAAGACTTGACTCAGAAAGTAATCTTCCTTTTTGCTCTCGCCTCGGGAGCCCGAGTCAGTGAAATAGTGGCATTATCAAGAGAAGAGGCCCAGATACAGTTCGCCGACACGGGGGAACTTACCCTTTTCCCTGACCCGACGTTTTTCGCTAAAAATGAATTTCCCACCAAAAGATGGGGCCCTTGGAGAATCTGCCCCCTGAAGGAAGATGTCTCTCTATGCCTTGTGGAGAGTCTTAAGGTCTATCTTGGAAGAACTTCTGACTTTGGTGGAGGACAGCTTTTCAAAGGAGAAACGTCGGGCAGCGACCTGTCACTAAAACAACTTAGAGCAAAAATCACCTACTTCATTCGCAGAGCGGATCCTGACAGCACACCCGCAGGTCACGATCCCAGGAAAGTCGCCTCTTTCCTAAATTTCTTCCAAGGAATGGACTTCGAAAGCCTCCGATCCTTCACAGGCTGGAAGTCCCCCAGAGTGTTTTTGAAAGACTATTTGTGGTGGCAGCAGGTAGCGTGATGAAACCTGCTGTTTAGTGCTGCGTAGGACAGTGAGTTTTCTCGGGACTTTAACTCAAACGGGTGCCTGTGTTGACCCTAGTGTGTTACATAGTGATTTCAGGGGACACTTAGTGTCACTAATGGACTGTCCTTTACCAAGATGAAACGACATAGATTCGTACACGTGTGCCTCATGTTCTCGAGCATAAAGTGTATCTTGACTTAAAAGACTGACGTTCCTCGAGAACTAGTGATTACAGAAATTATTGTTTATCTTTCAGATTCTGCACCACCAGCTTTTACCATATCTATGTCTATTATAGTATTTTATTATTGTACACATTTTCATATTTCCTTGCAAATTTCAAATAAAATATTTATTTTATTTACAACATGCGTCTCTTTCGCTCCTATTTTTATATGAAAATATATTGCTGTTTGCGTTTTACTGAACCTTTTCTAAAGTTATTATGATTAGTATACCTACTATCTCTTATGTACTCACCTAATGGTATAAATTTGTTCCTACACAAATACTTACCCATCTGTTCTGTCTTGAGACAGGGACGATTTCTTATCCAGGTGAGTCTTTCTTTGTCAGATTACTTCGAGATGTTCCTCTTGTCCTACTAGGACCTTCCTCGCCAGAGGGGCAGGACGCAAGGTCATTGTAATGCCTCCGGTAGTGACATTAAACGGAGTTGTCACGGTCTCTTGGTCACCAGACCACGGAGTACCAGGCACTTAAATTGGAAACAAATCCACGATACATTAATTCTCTGGTATACTTCCATCAGGACGACATGGCTTGAGCCCAAAAAATGGATTTTTAGCGAAGCAAAAAATCTATTTTTGGGTGAGATGGCCATGCCATCCTGATGAACCCGCCCAACTGTTCCAGTTCAGCCTACTAGGCCCCTCCCTGCTGTACTGTATCACGGAGGCCGGTTATAGCAAGAACGGAATGTGAGGTGTAGATGGCAATGTGACGTGTTAATGCATGCGTCCCCTGTTGATATACGATATTCTAAAGGGTTAACCCTTAGAATACTCGCTCCAGAAGTTAGAATTCTGTGAAAACCTTTAGTTTAATTCTCTGGGAATATTTTAGTAGTTATATATATCCAAAGGAAACTACTGAAGGAATCTTCCATCAGGACGACATGGTCATCTCACCCAAAAATAGATTTTTCGCTTTGCTCAAAATCCATTTTTTAAACATAGACTGTACAAGATTCAGTGTTGCACATATTTTCGCCTTCGAGGGACCATACAAGGGACGGTGCCTGGTCCAGTCAGGCCACACCTAACCTAATGCTGGGACCCTTGAATGCTTCCTTATCTCCCTTACCTTAGGGTACCCTCCCTCTGGGTAGCCTTGCTATTCCTAGCCCCTTCCCTCCCATAGTGTATGAGGGGTTTTCGGTCAGAACCGCAGAGTACTTATCGTTCATCCCAGTCCACCCCTAAGGAACGTCTTTCCCTTGGGGTATCGACTGAGACTGAAGGTGGGGGGCCTAGCCCTTCCCCCTAGACTGCTCTTGGTTGGGACTCGTCCCTTCCTCCTGTAGCCTAGAGATATGCATCCCCAGCCTTACCTAATCTAGGAGGAGATCTCCTGGTTTAGGTTAGGCCTTGGGGGTTTCTGTTTTATTATAGTTTGGGACAGTACACCAGTTCTGTTTGTACTCTGAGCTAACTTACCCTAGGGTTGGAGAGTGCTTTTCTCCTGCCTAGGTAGTATAGAAAACAGAATCCCCAACCCTTTGGGAGCTTTAGGGTCGCGATCCCTTCTGCCCCCTCACCCCCTCCCCCCCTACCCCACTCTATCCTTTGTGTCAGCTTGCCTTCACACCCCTGTCCGCTGTCCTACAATTCCCCTCAGGGAGAATTGTAGATTAAGCTGCGCTCTCCTGCCTGGGTGGCCGCTCTGCTACACTTCCCCCTCATAGTCGAACTATGGGGTTGTGTTAGCGGCCGCCCTGCCGGCAGAAGATCACCCTTCCCCCACTTGTTTAGAGTATTCTCTGATCCTCCCTTGGATTACCATAGGCACCCAGCCGTCTGCCGGCTCCCTGCCGTTGGATGATAGGTTGTTCCCCCCCCCATCATGAGTACACTCCTTCCGGAGGAAAGCCGGTTGGGTATCGAACATTACCCTTCCTCCTTCCCTTCTTATCTTACTCTCTTCTATCATGGTGCCGGTCCACTGCCGCCTCCGCCTTCCGGCGACCGCCGCCGGCACGCCAGGTAACTCCCTACTGCATAGGACGTTCCTATCTCAGGATTACCTAAGGCAACAACCTGCCGGCTGCTGGGGGCTGCCACCCCTTGCCGCCGCTAGCACCCCAGGTGACCTTCCTACTTCATAGGACTTCCTGTCTGAGGACCAACTATGGCGTCAGCCTGCCGGGGGCTGCCGCCCCTTGCCGCCGCTGCCGTCGGCTTCTCAGACACCTTCCATCTTATGTACCCAGATAGGTTCACCATTGCCGACAGCCTGCCGGCTGCCGGAGGCCTCCGCCCTGCTTGCGACCTGCCGCCGTGCGGGCGGTCGGCCCTATAAGTGTTTCCTACCTCTCTACTGCTCAGTGTGTAGCCTCCAGCTTGCCGCCGGCTTGCCGGCAACGCTCCGTGGCTTCCAGGGACAAGCACTCCTTCCCTCCGGCTGCTGGCCCCGTGCCGGCAGTCGACCTATACAGTGAACCCTTTAATGTACAGAACACTTAATGCATGTACTACAGTACCCTAAACTAAAACAGGCACAAATATTAAAGGCTATTTTATATCGTGCATTTCCTAAACGCGCCAAAAAGCACGATAAAAAAGGGCAACCAATGTTTTGTTTACGTTTCTCTGATCATAATGAAGAAACAAACGCATTTAGTGTACACATCTGTGTATAGGTTAGTTTTTGCATCGATTATATTGATTATATAGTATGTTGATTTTGTTATTATCAGTGTTTTACTTATTTTTTCTTAGGACTTCCAAATGAAATGTTTTTCTTTATGACACCGCCTAAAACGACGGCGTCATAAAGTACGCTCAGTAAACAACCACGCTCAGTAAACAAAGAAGGCATTTAACGTGCATAATGAAAGTGATAAATAATGATATTTACAGTAAAAGCTTTTAGAAAATATGTTATTACAAATATTATTTACCGTATCTATATAAAATCATACAGTACATACTGTACGTAGCAAAGCAGGAAAACAATTTACGAGAGAGAGAGAGAGAGAGAGAGAGAGAGAGAGAGAGAGAGAGAGAGAGAGAGAGAGAGAGAGATTGTTTTACGTACGTAAATGTAAATTTTAAACATAGAAAATATGATAGGTTACATGTATACGCTTCAGACTTTTAAAACCTTCCCTTTAACTTAATGCATACAGTACTAAACTAAAACAGGCACAAATATTAAAATGTTAGAATATTAAAGTAAAAAATAAAGATTGTTACTGTACTCACCACGAAAGAAGTTCAAGAAAAACTTGAATGATGATGGCGATGAATTTGCTGCACAGTAAAAATGATGATGATGAAGCTGATGATGATGTCTTCTACTGTGCAGCCAATGATAGTATTTTACGTCTCTTCAGACGGAGGTGTCTCTTCAACTTCTTCCTGGGAAACTTCTTCAATTTCTTCCGAAGGCGTACTAGCAGGAGGAACTGGCTCTTTTTTGCGAGGCTGGAAGAACATTGTGATTGGAAGTTGCTGCCGCTGCTTCTTTTTTTGCTCTAAGAGCATACTGTAGGGAGTCATGTCTTCATCGATCTTGTTGCAGAATTGCATAGACCGACCATATCCTCCTCCCACTCTTGCAACATTTCTTTCAACTCCTTCGCATGGTTGCAGACCTTGGCAAGCCGATCTAATGTTAAGCCCGTTTCTTCGACATTTTCTTGGGTCTCTTCCTGTGTTTCGCTCTCTTCTTCACTGGCCGATTTCGTCAGGTCTTCTAGGTCTGCGTCAGTTAGGGGCTGGGAATGGCAGTCCAACAACTCGTCGACGTCTTCAGTCGTCATGTCGCCAAACCCGTCACCTCCAATTATCGCAGCCAACTGCACAGATTTGCGTATTGCAGAGTGTTGGATTTCAGACGGAGTAAATCCCTCGTCATCGTAAACAATCCGAGGCCACAACTTCTTCCAGCTCGCATTCACGGTTGCAGGTTTCATTTCTTGCAGTGCCTTCTGAATGTTCTGCAGACACGTGGCTATGGTATACTGCCGCCAGTACGCCTTCAAGTTAAAATCTTCATCTTCATCTTCTTGGACAGCATCCACACACGCAACGAGGTCCGCCAAGGTATTCTTCGTGTAAAGGGCCTTGAACGCCCTGATAACCCCCTGGTCCATCGATTGAATTAATGACGTGGTGTTGGGTGGCAGGAACTCAACCTGAACGCCCTCACGCGACAGGTCAGTTGCGTGTCCACCAGCGTTATCCATAAGGAGAAGGATCTTGAATGGCAAGCCCTTCTCTAAGAGATATTGACTGACTTGAGGGATGAAACACTGGTGGAACCAGTTGGAGGTCAGCATCTTCGTAATCCATGCTTTTGGATTATACATCCAGTACACGGGAAGGAGATTCTTATTCTTATTTTTCAAAGCGCGAGGATTTTTCGACTTGTAAATAAGCCCCGGCTTTAGCAAAAATCCAGCAGCATTGCCACACATCACGAGGGTAACGCGATCCTTGATTACTTTAAAGCCAGAGGCTTTGGCTTCTTCTTTGAACAGGAAAGTTCGCGACGGCATTCTCTTCCAAAACAAGCCGGTCTCATCAATATTAAACACTTGTTCCGGCTTGTATCCACCTTCGGCGATAATATTCTTGAACATCTGGTTCACGTAAGTTTCAGCAGCGGCAGTGTCAGCGGAAGCAGCCTCGCCATGCAGGGAAACGCTTTTCAGGGCGAAGCGTTTCTGAAACTTCGCGAACCATCCTTTGCTGGCGGAAAAACGTTGTTTCTGAGGCTGGGAATCAGTGGATGTCCCTGGTTGAGGTTCAGCTACATCATCATCTTCTTCAGCATGGTCGCCATCGTCGTCTTAAGGTTCCTTTGCCGCAAAATTCTTATACAAGCTCAAAGCCTTTGTTCGGATGGTGTTCGTATCCAAGGCTATGATGTTCTTCCGGCAGTCGGCAATCCACACTGCTAAAGCACCTTCCATGCGTACGATCGTTTTATTACGCGTGGTAACGACTCGCTTCGCTGATCTGCTAAAGGTGATGGTAGCCGTCTTTCTACTGTTCGCCTCGTCCTTCTTGATATAGCGAACGGTGGATTCGTTGACTCCAAAATGGCGGTCTGCGGCCGCGTAACTTCTACCGTCTTTTAACATATCGAGAAGCGTCACCTTCTCAGCAATCGTCATCATCTTTCAGTGGCGTTTAGGCTCACTACCAGCTTTAGTAGAAGCAGAACACTTGGGAGGCATTGTACAGTAGGGTTTAACAGAAAGTTCAACAAAAAGTTCAACTTAAAACAGTCACGCACAGCACAGATAACTTTACAACATCTACACAGCGATACGGCGGGAGACAAAGTGACCGCGAATAAGTAGATGCTGCGGGTTGGAGATGCGGGCAAAAAACCAATCACAGGCTAGATAACAAAACTTGGGTTCTGATTCGTCATCTATCAGCGCTTGAACCAATCACAACCCATCTTATATGCTACGTAGGTTACCAATTCAAAGTACAAGGTACCCTACGTATACTGTACAGTAATAATAATAATAATATTATTAATAATGAATAATGATAATAATAATAAACGGATTTTGAACGAAGCGAAAAATCTATTTTTGGGTGAGATAGCCATGACGTCCTGATGTAAGGTTCATTTTGGTGGCTTCCTTGGGTATATTAACTACAAGGATATTCCCAGAGAATTAAACCACAGGTTATCACAGAATTCTTACTTCTGGTGCGAGTATCCTAAAGGTTTCCCTTTAAGACATCGTATATCAACAGGGGACGCATGTATTAACACGCCACATAGCTATCTGCACCCCATATAGAGTTAACACTTCGATATGGAAAGGTGGAGAATAACTGGGGAGCCGTTCCACAGTTACACTCGTCCGTGGCTACTTATGGTACTCGAAACGTAAACAAACGGGCGCCATTGCTAAATGACGTCACGTCCGTCCTCATCCTGATGCCAGCTCCTTGCTAATCTCCATAATACAGCAGGACAGGGCGGGGCCTGAAAGGCTGGACTAGAATAGCAGGGAGGGTCCATCAGGACGTCATGGCTATCTCACCCAAAAATAGATTTTTTGCTTTGCTCAAAATCCGTTTTTTGGGCTCAAGCCATGACGTCCTGATGGAAGAGTACCAGAGAATCAATGTATCGTGGAAAATTTCCCCTTATTAGAGTAAGTGCCAGGGGCTTTGAATAGAGGTATGCACTGTGACCTCGGTAGAGGTTCCGTGGGGATACAGCTTCCTGCCCCCCCTAGCAGAGAAGTCCCAATGGGTTATACCAAAATTCAAAGTGGTCATCGAAGGGCTACTCACCTTGCGGAGAGTTTGTGAAGGACTCGGAGACAAGACAAAATGGTCAATATTCGTGTAGGAACATTCTCAACAGTAGATAAGTGATGGTTAGTCACCATATTCCATGGTTAGAGAACAATCTGGTCTCGAAGGTATGGCGTAAGTAGGTATTCAATTAGGAATATTACATAGCATAGGTGAGTATATAATACAGACAAAACATATTATTCTTCTCATTTCAAAAGAAAGGGGTAAATGAAACTATGACATTCATGTATTTCATAGTGTAAATAGGAGCGAAGAGAGACGCACAAGTAGTAAAATAGACATTTTATTTCACAATTGCAGGTTATAGTAGTAATAAATGCAATAAGGGATGTAAAGTTAATTTGCAATAATAAATAATGTACATAGAAATTAGAAGACTTCAATCTTGAATCTGAAAGAAATTTCAAATTATTAGAAACGTCAGTCTTTAAAAAAGGGAAAAAACACATCATGCCCTAGGCATGTGGCACTCATGTGAAGTCTATGACATTTCACCTTGTAAAGAACAGTCTATTAGAAACACTAAGTGTCCATGAAATCACTATGTATCACACGAGGGTCAACACAGGCACCCGTAGAGTTAAAGTCCCAAGTAACTCGCTGTTCTATGCAGAGTTAAACTGCATGTTTCATAACAATACCTGCGGCTACCACGAAATGTTTGACTTCATGCACTTGCTTCGCGTAGTGCTTGAAGAAAACGCGCGAAGATTTCCATCCTGTGAAGCTCTTGAGGCTTTCGAAATCCATACTCTGGAAGAAATTCAGAGAAGATGAGACTTTTCTAGGATCGTGACCTGTGGATGTACTGTCAGGATCCGCTGTGCGAATGAAGTAGGTGATTTTCGCTCTTAGTTGTTTCAGTGACAGGTCGCTACCCGATGTTTCTCCATTGAAGAGTTGGCCTCCACCAAAGTCTGAAGTTCTTCGAAGATAGACCTTGAGGCTCTCTACTGGACATAGAGAGACATCTTCCTTCAGGGGGCAGATTCTCCAGGGGCCCCATCTCTTGGTGGGTAATTCGTTTTTCGCGAGAAACGTCGGATCAGGGAAGAGGGTAAGTTCTCCTGAGTCTGTAAACAGGATATGACCCTCGTCTCTTAATAATGCCACTATTTCGCTGACTCGGGCTCCCGAGGCGAGAGCAAAAAGGGAATATAACTTTTTGAGTCAGATCCTTGAGAGGGCACGAATCGTTGTCCAAGTTGGAGGCAAAATGGAGCACCTTGTCCAGGGACCAGGAGATAGGTTTTGGCGGAGGTGCTGGGCGTAGATGAGCGCATGCCTTTGGTAGTTTATTAAAAATATCGCTGGACAGATCAATCTGGAAGGCATACAGTAGTGGTCTAGTCAAAGCCGATTTGCAGGTAGAAATCATGTTGGCTGCTAAGCCTTGTCCATGAAGGTGAATGAAGAAGGACATGCAAAAATCAATGGTGATTTCCGTAGGGTTTTTTGCTTTGACGAATGAGACCCACTTTCTCCAGGATGATTCGTATTGCCGTCGTGTGGATTCGGTCTTGTATTCCTCAAGGAAGTTTAGACTTTTCTTCGAGATCCCAAACCTTTTCTTCGCGGCTAGGGAGAGAAAATCCTGAGATGAAGGTCCCTGACTTTCAGTGATGAATCGAAGACAGTCGACTTCTGTACTTGCTGAGAGAGAACTGGGCCCGGGAGGGGGATCAGCGTGGGCTGCAGCTCCAGGACCAGGGGGTACCAATTGCTCCGGGGCCACTTGGGAGCCACTAGGGCCGCTGTCCCTTTGAAGGTTTCCAGTTTGGAGAGGACTTTCAGCAGAAGGTTGGTGGGAGGGAACAGGTAGATCCTGGACCATCTGTTCCAATCCAGTGACATGGCGTCCACTGCTTCTGCCTTGGGGTCCTCGTACAGGGCCACATAACGAGGAAGTTGATTGTTGTCGCTCGTTGCGAAGAGATCGATCTGAAGTTCCGGGACATGGCGAGAGATGAAGGAGAATGATCTTGCCTCTAGAGACCATTCCGACTCTATCGGGCTTGTCCGTGATAGAGCATCCGCCGTCACGCTGCGGAATCCTTGTAGGTGAACTGCAGACAGGTGCCATTTCTTCTTTTCTGCCAGGCGGAAGATTGGAAGAAGCACCTGATTTATCTGGGGCGATCTCGAGCCCTGACGATTGAGACATCTGACTACCACCGAGTTGTCCAGAGTCAGACGGATGTGGATCGAGGGAGGCGGAGAGAGTTTCTTCAGAGTGAGAAGGACCGCCATGGCCTCCAAGATGTTGATGTGAAACGTCTTGAATAGGGGAGACCATGTCCCTTGAGCCTGTTGTTGGTGGGAGTGACCTCCACAACCCTCCAGCGAAGCGTCCGTGTGGATGTTGAGTGATGGAGGTGGGTGTTGAAGAGGAGTGGACCTTTTCAGGGCCTTTGCTTCCGACCACGGCTTTAAGAGTAACCGAAGTCTGTTTGGGAGCTGTCTCTTGAGGTCTCTTCGAGCGATGGATGCAGAACGTCTCCAGACTCCCGCGGCATCCTTTAGCTGTGCACGAAGCACTGGGTTTGTCACAGAGGCGAACTGTAGAGAGCCTAGAACTTGTTCCTGCTGTCGTCTTGAGATCCTTTTGGATTTCAGCAGTTTTTTGACAGACCCTGCTATTTCCTTCCTTTTCTTCTGTGGGATGGAAAGGCGGTGTGACTGAAGATCCCAATGCATTCCTAACCATTGGAACTTCTGAGCTGGAGAGAGGTGAGATTTCTTGGTGTTTATCTTGAATCCCAGGTGTTCTAGGAACTGGGTGACTTTGTTGTAGGATCGTACACAATCTTCGGGCGATGTCGCCCAGACCAGCCAATCGTCTAGGTAGGCCATCACCTGGACGCCACGGAGGCGGAGCTTTTGAACGATGGCGTCTGCCAGCTTGGTGAAGATCCGTGGGGCCACGTTGAGTCCGAAGGGCATGGCCCTGAAAGCGTAGCTTTTCCTTTGGAGTCGAAATCCTAGGTAGGAGGAAGCGTGATGGTTCATTGGAACGTGCCAGTAGGCATCCGCCAGGTCTATCGAGACCGTGTAGGACCCTTGAGGCAGAAGGGTCCGTATTTGTTGAAGAGTCAGCATCTTGAACTACTTGTTCGTGATGAACTTGTTGAGGGGGGATAAGTCTAGAATGACTCTGAGTTTGTCGGAGTCCTTCTTGGGGACGCAAAACAGTCTCCCTTGGAACCTGGTTGACTTTACCCTCCTTATCACCTTCTTGTTCAAGAGTTCTAGGACATATTCTTCCAGGAGGGGGGTTGACTGTTGGAAGAATTGCTGAAAGGTTGGGGGTGGTTGAGTCCAACTCCAGCCTAGTCCCTTCTTGACGATGCTGTGTGCCCAAGGATCGAAGGTCCAGCAATCCTGAAAGAGGCGGAGTCTTCCTCCCACCGGAAGCACTTCATTACTTCTGGTTTCCCGAGGGTTTGCCACCTCGGCCGCTAGCTCCCCTTCCTCCTCTGCCTCTGGAGGGATGGCGAGACGCATCTCTGCCTGAGCCTCTGCTTGAGCCTCTACCTTTGGGACGAAAGGTAGTGGATTGCTGCTCAAATGCAGGGGTGAAGACCAGTGACTGAGAGACCATTGGTTGGGTGACCAGCTGAAAGGTCTGTTGTGGCTGAGCTGTCACTTGGGGAGTAGCGGATCCCGGAAACTGGCATCTCTGTTGACGTTGCTGGGGTTTTGGCTTCGTGGGTTTCCTCTTAGGTTGAGGGCCGTCGTCCTGAGAGGATTTCCTTTTCTTCGACATGCCCTACTTATGGAGAAGGTTCCTGTTCTCCGTGGCGGCTTTGTCGGAGATCTCTTTCACTAGGGAGGAGGGAAAGAGGTGTTTACCCCAGATGTTGGAGGAAATCAGCTGTAGCACTTACGAACACGAATTCACGACAGGCTCTACGAGCCCTAGTGAAGCTGTACAGATCCTTCACGACCGTTGCCAGATGTGTTTTAACAAGGACCATGTAGAAGTCTGGGACCCTAGTGTCACCGGCCATGACTTCAAGCTGTCCCTGGAGGGACATAGATGCGGCAAGCCTTTCCTTCCTATCATGTTCCCTACGAAGGAGGTGATCGTTGAGTTTTGGGAGGTCCTCGTTAAACTGACGACCAGCAACGTCAGGCTCTAGCTTCCCCACTATGAATGTCGACTGGATGTCTTTCCAGTGCCTATCATCAGGGGGAGTAGTCAGGGAGAAGGGCCTGCACTCCTCCAGTACAGGGCAAGGTTTCCCTTCTTCCACTGCTTTCCGTACCGCAGTGAAGGCCTTTTCGAGAAAGGGGAAGGTCGCATTGTCCGGTGCGACGAAGGTCAGGTGTTTTTTACTAAGCGCCGGCATTTTTTAATTGGTGAAGCCCCTACTTTTCACCGCGTTGGCTAGCATAGCGTGGGCCTTCGAGAGATCGAACACAATAACCTCCTTCGGTTCGGTCTCTTCTTAAGAGGCGGGTTCGGACCTGAGTCGGACGTAACAGTCCGGGTAAGCCTCAAAGTTCGGGAAGAACTCCACTTCTTCCAACGCGATCGAGCTGACCTTCTCGCTGATGAAGATCTTGCCCGTGGTGATCGGCATGTGCTCGGCATACCTCCATGGGTTGGTATCCGAGCAGGCAGGGAGGTCCTTAACCGAAATCCTTTTCGGTTGCTTAGAACTTCCGAGGTTGGACTTGAAAAGCTCATGAGTCTCGCGAAGTTTCTTATCCATGAGAGCTTCAAGCATCTTGAAGATCTCCTGAGTGCCTGATGGGAAGGGGTCCGGGGTAGCGGATGTTGAAGGAAGTGATTCCTTAGTCGGTGTAGGAGTTGGTGCAGGGGTAGAAGCGGGAGCGACCTCATGCTCCGAATCAGGGTATTCCAACTGATCTTCCTCATAGTCGAGCTCCTCGCCCATGAGGTTCCTCTCCGTAGTCTCCGACACTTCCGACATACGTTCCACGTTGTCGGAATCTAGACGGCACTCATGCATGGACTGGGCCATGACCACATCAGGTTCCATCACTATCTGGACGGTAGGAATCTGATCACTACGGACCACTGAGTCTTTTGATGCCTTCGGGAATAGCAAGGCCCTCAAATCTTCGGTAGCGAGATACGGTCCGGTGGCGTTCTTCTGGAAGCCACGCACCCAATTGCGTAGCTTCTCTCGAGCGTTGTCCATTATCTCCGCTGAAGGAGGATTGTCAAACGCTTCGACCAGACGACTCTTGCAGACTGTACAGTGCTGCGGGTCCCCATATTTCAGGTCGCCTTTCTTGGCGGCGCAGGGGGCGTGGGTCCGACACGCCTTGTGCCCGTAGAAGTCCTGGCACTTCACTCCACAGAAGTTGTGGTCACACTTCATATACTCCTCCTGTAAAAGAAAGAGATCATGAGTATATGGAAGGCATAAGAATGACTTACATTACTCTAAAGTTAAATTTTAAGTAGTTAAAATTTCACTTAACATTAAATAACTCATGAATATTGTAATGTTTGAGAAGAGGAGCGGGAAAAGGAAAGTAGATAAATACGTACTTGTGAATCCCGCTCAGTCGGTTACCGTAACCTTATCAATAGGCAATTTCATTTGTGACCGAGGGACACAAAACGGAAATCCTCATGGATCACCGTGGTGGGGTAGAAGCTAAGTTCTAGCAGAGATTGCCTGTGAGGTGTATCAGGAACTGAGACCACTCAGATCCCTGGGTTAAAGGGGTAGTAGGAGACCCCGTATAGATCTAGGTTCCGGCAACCGACCATGCTAAGACACACAGAATATGCTGGAAATTTGTAATGTGCAAGAAGACAGCCCAGCCACTAGTAGAATGGTAAGACAATACCTATCTATCGGAGTGGCCAAGCCATCTGGCTGCAGTGTAGGGCTGTCGGCATGTAGTCGACAGGTAGTAGAAGGGGTGCAAGTCCCTTGGTGCTTCCGGAGGGTGCCGGCAGACCGGCGGCACGCCGGAGGCCGCTCCAGCAGGGTGTAAGGCATTAAGGCAGACACATTGAGGATCTAAGCGTAATACCAACTTGGCGGCCGCTGGCACAGCGGCGGCACACCGGCGGGAGGCGGTGGCTCCGGCAGCCGAAGGCTGACGGCTTGGTGATCAGTTCATAAGATAAAGCAGATTTTGATAGAATACCCAGACCGCCGGCAATCAATGCCGGCACGCCGGAGGCCGGCCCGAAGGTCGGACAACCGAAACTAGGTAATAGAGGGGTGGGCCATCGGCTGTATGCCAACGGAAGGCGGCAGCCCTCCGGCACACGGAAGGCTGGCGACTTGGGGGAGGGAGGGTATCTCATGAGTGTGTCACCAAAGGAAGGGCGGTATCGCCGGCAGTAGAGGCGGCAAGGGACCGGCACCAGGGTAGATAGCGAGACAGATAAGGAGGGATTGGAGGGGTAAGATCACATACCCCTCTTAGATCCCTCCTGAGGGAGTGTACCCATGATAGGAGTGGGTCCTAGCATCCAATGGCAGGGGGCCGGCAGTCGGCCGGGTGCCAGGGTAACCCAAGGGAGGGTTAGGGTACACTTAAGAGGGGGGAACCCCTGTTGGACAAATCGCTGCCAGTGGCTAACCCCATAGGACGCTATGAAGGGTATATATACCAGAGCGGCCTGCTCAACAGGAGATCAAGATAGCCCTATCACTCCACCTAAGGGAGGAGTTGTAGGACTAGGGACAGATGTGTATAGGCCAGCCTATGTATAGGCTAGTCTACACCAAGGGATAGGTGGGGAGGGAGAAGAAGAGGGGTCTTCCATAGGGGAGGCTCTGTACAAGAACGGCCAACAAGGAAGGGAGGACGCTCCCTAGCCTAGGGTAGGTAACCAGAGTGAGAACGGTGCAAGAGTACCGTCTCAAACTATAACAGTACAGAACTAGCCCCCCCCCCACCAAGGCCTAACCTAGATAAGGAGTGTTAAATCCCAAGCTAGGTAGGCTGAAAGACACATCGCAAGTTGCATGGAAGGGTAAGTAACCCAACCATAAGCAACTGAGGAAGGACGGAGCCGTTCCTCTTTCTCGGTCGCAACCCTAAGGGGGGATCATTCCCTTAAGGTAGACAGAGAAGCGATAATTACTCTGATTGTGGACACGATTCCCCTATATAGAAGGGGGAGCATGGCCACACAGAGGGAATGCCCATAGGCAGGGGATGAAGGGAGCATATAGGGGTTCCTACATTTAGGTTAGGTTAGAAAGGTACGCAATCAAACCGGTCCCCTATATGGTCCTTGAAGGCGAAAAACACTTGCATCACAGTTAACAGTATGATAAATAACGGATTTTGAGCGAAGCGAAAAATCTATTTTTGGGTGAGATAGCCATGACGTCCTGATGGAAGGTTCCTTTTTGGTAGCTTCCTTGGGTATATTAACTACTAAGATATTCCCAGAGAATTTAACCACAGGTTATCACAGAATTCTAACTTCTGGAGCGAGTATCCTAAAGGTTTCCCTTTAAGACATCGTATATCAACAGGGGACGCATGTATTAACACGCCACATAGCTATCTGCACCCCATATAGAGTTAACACTTCGATATGGAGGGGCGGAGAATAACTGGGGAGCCGTTCCACAGCTATACTCGTCCGTGGCTACTTTTGGTACTCGAAACGTAAACAAACGGGCGCCATTGCTAAATGACGTCACGTCCGTCCTCATCCTGATGCCAGCTGCTTGCCAATCACCATGATACAGCAGGACAGGGTGGGGCCTGAAAGGCTGGACTAGAGTAGCAGGGAGGGTCCATCAGGACGTCATGGCTATCTCACCCAAGAATAGATTTTTCGCGTCCGTTTTTTGGGCTCAAGCCATGACGTCCTGATGGAAGAGTACCAGAGAATCAATGTATCGTGGTAGATTTCCCCTTATAGAGTAAGTGCCAAGGGCTTTGAATAAGGTAAGCATAGTGACCTCGATAGAGGTTCCGTGGGGATGCAACTTCCTGCCCCCCCCCCCCCCCCCCCCCCCGGCAGAGAATTCCCAACGGTCCATGCCGAAGATCAAAGTGGTCATCGAAGGGATACCCACCTTGCGGAGAGAACGTGAAGAACTAGGAGACAAGACAGAATGGTCAATATTCATGTAAGAACATTCTCAATAACAGAAAAGTGGTGGTTAGGCACTATATTTCATAGCTAGAGAACGGTCTGGTCTCGAAAATATGCCGCAAGTAAGTATTCAATTAGGAATATTACACAGCATAGGAGAGTATATAATATGGATAGAACCTATTATTCTTCATTATTTCAAAAGAAAGGGGATAATAAAACTATGACAACCATGTATTTCATAGTATGAGTAGGAGCGGAGAGAGACGCACAAGTAATAAAATAGAAATTTTATTTCACAATTGCAGGATATAGTAAAAATAAATGCAATAAAGGATGTAAAGTTAATTTACAAATAAATTATAATGTACATAGTAATGAAAAGACTTCGCTCTTGAATCTGAAAGAAAATTTCAAATTATTAGAAGGCACAGGTTCCATAGGAACGTCAGTCTTTAATAAGGAAAAAACACATCATGCTCTAGGCATGCGGCACTCGTGTGACGACTATGACGTTTCACCTTGTAAAGAACAGTCTATGAAAAACACTAAGTGTCCATGAAATCACTACGTATCACACGAGGGTCAATATAGGCACCCGAAGAGTTAAAGTCCCAAGTAACTCACTGTCCTATGCAGAGTTAATTGCAGGTTTCATAACACTACCTACGGCTACCACGAAATGTTTGACTTCATGCACTTGCTTCACGTAGTGCTTGAAGAAAACACGCGAAGATTTCCATCCTGTGAAACTCTTGAGGCTTTCGAAATCCATACTCTGGAAGAAATTCAGAGAAGATGCGACTTTTCTGGGATCGTGACCTGCGGGTGTACTGTCAGGATCCGCTCTGCGAATGAAGTAGGTGATTTTCGCTCTTAGTTGTTTCAGTGACAGGTCGCTACCCGATGTTTCTCCTTTGAAGAGTTGGCCTCCACCAAAGTCAGAAGTTCTACGAAGATAGACCTTGAGGCTCTCTACCGGACATAGAGAGGCATCTTCTTTCAGGGGGCAGGTTTCTCCAAGGGCCCCATCTCTTGGTGGGTAGTTCATTTTTCGCGAGAAACATCGGATCAGGGAAGAGGGTAAGGTCTCTTGAGTCTGTAAACAGGATGTGACCCTTGTCTCTTGATAATGCCACTATTTCGCTGACTCGGGCTCCTGTGTCCAAGTTGGAGGCAAAATGGAGCCCCTTGTCCAGAGACCAGGAGATAGGTTTTGGCGGAGGTGCTGGGCGTAGACGAGCGCATGCCTTCGGCAGTTTATTGAAGATGTCACAGGACAGATCAATCTGGAAGGCGTACAGTAGTGGTCTAGTCAAGGCCGATTTGCAGGTAGAAATTGTGTTGGCTGCTAAGCCCTGTCCATGAAGGTGAATGAAGAAGGACATGCAAAAATCGATGGTGATTTCCGTAGGATTTTTTGCCTTAACGAATGAGACCCACTTTCTCCAGGATGATTTGTATTGCCGTCGTGTGGATTCGGTCTTGTATTCCTCGAGGAAGTCTAGACTTTTCTTCGAGATCCCAAACCTTTTCTTCGCGGCTAGGGAGAGAAAATCATGAGATGAAGGTCCCTGACTTTCGATGATGAAGCAAAGACAGTCGACTTCTGTACTTGCTGGGAGAGAACTGGGCCCGGGAGAGGGATCAGCGTGGGCTGTAGCTCCAGGACCAGGGGGTACTAATTGCTCCGGGGCCCCTTGAGAGCCACTAGGGCCGCTGTCCCTTTGAAGGTTCTCAGCTTGGAGAGGACTTTTAGCAGAAGGTTGGTGGGAGGGAACAGGTAGATCCTGGACCATCTGTTCCAATCCAGTGACATGGCGTCCACTGCTTCTGCCTTGGGGTCCTCGTACAGGGCCACATAACGAGGAAGTTTATTGTTGTCGCTCGTTGCGAAGACATCGATCTGAAGTTCCGGGACTTGGTGAGAGATGAAGGAGAAGGATCTTGCGTCTAGAGACAATTCCGACTCTATCGGGCTTGTCCGAGATAGAGCGTCCGCCGTCACGTTGCGGAATCCTTGTAGGTGAACTGCAGACTGGTGCCATTTCCTCTTCTCTGCCAGACGGAAGATTGGGAGAAGCACCTGATTTATCTGGGGCGATCTCGAGCCCTGACGATTGAGACATCGGACAACCACCGAGTTGTCCAGGGTCAGACGAATGTGGATCGAGGGAGGCGGAGAGAGTTTCTTCAGAGTGAGAAGGACCGCCATGGCCTCCAAGATGTTGATGTGAAACGTCTTGAATAGGGGAGACCATGTACCTTGAGCCTGTTGTTGGTGGGAGTGACCTCCACAACCCTCCAGCGAAGCGTCCGTGTGGATATTGAGTGATGGAGGTGGATGTTGAAGAGGGATGGACCTTTTCAGGGCCTTTGCTTCCGACCACGGCTTTAAGAGTAACCGAAGTCTGTTTGGGAGCCGTCTCTTGAGGTCTCTTCGAGCGATGGATGCAGAACGTCTCCAGACTCCCGCGGCATCCTTTAGCTGTGCACGCAGCACTGGGTTTGTCAGTGAGGCGAACTGTAGAGAGCCTAGAACTCGTTCCTGCTGTCGTCTTGAGATCCATTTGGATTTCAGCAGTTTTTTGACAGACCCTTCTATTTCTTTCCTTTTCTTCTGGGGAATGGAAAGGCGGTGTGACTGAAGATTCCACTGGATTCCTAACCATTGGAACTTCTGAGCTGGAGATAGGCGAGATTTCTTTCTGTTTATCTTGAATCCCAGGTGTTCCAGAAACTGGGTGACTTTGTTGCAGGATCTTAGACAATCTTCGGGCGATGTAGCCCAGACCAGCCAGTCGTCGAGGTAGGCCATTATCTGGACGCCGCGGAGGCGGAGCTGTTGAACGATGGCGTCTGCCAGCTTTGTGAAGATCCGTGGGGCCACATTGAGGCCGAAGGGCATGGCCCTGAAAGCGTAGCTTTTCCTTTGGAGTCGAAATCCTAGGTAGGAGGAAGCGTGGTGGTTCATTGGAACGTGCCAGTAGGCATCCTCCAGGTCTATGGAGACTGTGTAGGAACCTGGAGGCAGAAGGGTCCTTATCTGTTGAAGAGTCAGCATCTTGAACTTGTTGTTCGCTATGAACTTGTTGAGGGGGGATAAGTCTTGAATGACTCTGAGTTTGTCGGAGTCCTTCTTGGGGATGCAAAACAGTCTCCTTTGGAACCTGGTTGACTTTACCCTCTTTATCACCTTCTTGTTCAAGAGTTCTAGGACATATTCTTCCAGAAGGGGGGTTGACTGTTGGAAGAATTGCTGGAAGGTTGGGGGTGGTTGAGTCCAGCTCCAGCCTAGACCCTTCTTGACGATGCTGTGTGCCCAGGGATCGAAGGTCCAACGATCCTGGAATTGGCGGAGTCTTCCTCCCACCGGAAGCACTTCATTGCTTCTGGTTTCCCGAGGGCTTACTACCTCGGCCACTAGCTCCCTTTCCTCCTCTGCCTCTGGAGGGACGGCGAGATGCATCTCTGCCTGCACCTCTGTTTGAGCCTCTACCTTTGGGACGAAAGGTAGTTGACTGCTGCTCAAATGCAGGGGTGAAGACCGGCGACTGTGACAAGACCGGTTGGGTGACCAATTGAAAGGTCTGTTGTGGCTGATCTGCCGCTTGGGGAGTAGCGGATCCCGGAAACTGCCGTCTCTGTTGACGTTGCTGGGGTTTCGGCTTTGTGGGTTTCCTCTTAGGTTGAGGGCCGTCGTCCTGAGAGGATTTCCTTTTCTTCGACATGCCCCATTTGTGGAGAAGGTTCCTGTTCTCCGTGGCGGCCTTGTTGGTGATCTCTTTCACTAGGGAGGAGGGAAAGAGGTGTTTACCCTAGATGTTGGAGGAAATCAGCCTCCGGGGTTCGTGTCTCACTGTAGCACTTGAGAACACAAATTCACGACAGGCTCTACGAGTCTTCGTGAAGCTATACAGATCCTTTACTACGGTCGCCAGGTGTGTTTTGGCGAGGACCATGTAGTAGTCAGGGACCCTAGTGTCACCGGCCATGACTTCGAGCTGTACTTGGAGGGACATAGATGCGACGAGCCTTTCCTTCGTATCATGTTCCCAACAAAGGAGATGATCGTTAAGTTTTGGGAGGTCCTCGTTAAACTGACGACCAGCGACGTCAGGCTCTAGTTTCCCCACTACAAATGTTGACTGGACGTCTTTCCAGTGTCTAACATCAGGGGGAGTGGTCAGGGAGAAGGGTCTGCACTCCTCCAGTGCAGGGCAAGGTTTTCCTTCTTCCACTGCCTTATGCACTGCAGTGAAGGCCTTTTCCAAAAAGGGGAAGGTCGCATTGTCTGGTGCGACGTAAGTCTGGTGTTTTTTGCTAAGCGCCGGCAGTTTAGAGCAGGTGAAGCCCCTACTTTTCACCGTATTGGCTAACATAGCCTGGGCCTTCGGGAGATCGAACACAATAACCTCCTTTGGTTCGGTCTCTTCTTTAGAGGCAGGTTCAGACCTAAGTCGGACGTAACAGTCCGGGTAAGCCTCAAAGTTTGGGAAGAATTCCACTTCTTCCAGCGCGATCGAGCCGACCTTTTCGCTAATAAAGATCTTGCCCGTGGTGATCGGCATGTGCTCGGCATACTTCCAGGGGTTAGTATCCGAGCATGCAGGGAGGTCCTTAACCGAAATCCTTTTCGGTTGCTTCGAACTTCCCATGTTGGACCTGAAGAACTCATGCGTCTCACGGAGTTTCTTATCCATGAGAGCCTCAAGCATCTTGAAGATCTCCTAGGTGTTGGATGGGGTAGGATCCGGGGTAGCGGATGTAGAAGGGAGTGATACATCTGTCAGTGTAGGAGTTGGTTTGGGGGTGGATGTTGGAGCGACCTCCTGGTCCGACTCAGGGTATTCCAACTGATCTTCCTCATAGTCCAGTTCGTCGCCCATGAGGTTCCTCTCTGTGTTCTCCGACACTTCCGACATACGTTCCACGTTGTCGAAATCCAAACGGCACTCATGCATGGACTGAGCCATGACCACATCCAGTTCCACCACTATCTGGACGGTGGAAATCTGATCACTAGGGACCACTGAGTCTGGTGATGCCTTCGGGAAAAGCAAGGCCCTCAAATCTTCGGTGGCAAGATACGGTCCGGTGGCGTTCTTCTGGAAGCCACGCACCCACTTGCGTAGCTTCTCTCGAGCAGTGTCCCTTACCTCCGCTGAAGGAGGATCGTCGAACGCTTCGACCAGACGGTTCTTGCAGACTGTACAGTGCTGCGGGTCCCAAAATTTCAGTTCGCCTTTCTTATTGGCGCAGGGGGCGTGGGTCCGACATGTCGTGTGCCCGTAGAAGTGCGGGCGCTTCACTCCACAGAAGTTGTGGTCACATTTAACGTACTCCTCCTGTAAAAGAAAGAGAACATGAGTATACGGAAGTCATAGGAGCGACTTATATTACTCTAAAGTCAAATTTTAAGTAGTTAAACTTTAACTTAACATTAATTAAATTATAACATTGTAATGTTAGAGAGTGGAGCGGGAAATGAAGTAGATAGACACATACTTGTGCATCCCGCCCAGCTGGTTACCCTAACCTTATCAGTAGGCAATTTCGTTTGTGACTGAGGACACAAGGCAGAAATCTTCATGGATCGCCAAGGAAGACAGAAGATAATCCTAGCAGAGGTTGCCTGAGATGTATATCAAGGACTGAGACCACTCAGACCATTATAGTAAAAATTGGGGGGTAGTAGAAGACCCCATATAATAACGGGTTCCGGCAACCAGCTGCGCTAAGACACACACAGCATGCTGGAAAATTGTGATATGCAAGAAGACAGCACGGCCGTTAATAGAACGGTAAGACAATACCTATCCATTGGGGTAGCCAAGCTATCTGGTTGCAGTGTAGGGCTATCAGCATGTAGTTGATAGCTGGGAGAAGGGGTGCAAGTCTCTTGGCGCCTCCAGAGGGCGCCGGCAGACCGGCGGCACGCCAGAGGCCGCTCCAGCAGGGTTTATGGTATTAGGGAAGACAAATAGAGAATTCAGGTATAATGCCAGCTTGGCGGCCGCCGGCACAGCGGCGGCACGCCGGCACAGCGGCGGCACGCCGGCAGAGCGGAGGCACGCCGGCAGGAGGGGGCGGCTTCGGCTGCCGGCTTGGTGACTAGTTCATAAGATAAGGAAGGGAGTTTTGGTATACCCAGACCGCCGGCAATCAATGCCAGCACGCCGGAGGCCGGCCCGAAGGACGGACAACCGAAGCTAGGTAGTGTAAGGGTGGGCCATCGGCTATACACCGACGGAAGGCGGCAGCCCTCCGGCACGCGGAGGGCTGTCGACTAGGGAGGGTATCTCAGGAATGTGTCACCAAGGGAGGGCGGTATCGCCGGCAGTAGAGGCGGCAAGGGACCGGCACCACGACAGGAAGAGAGACAGAAGGAGGGATGGAGGGATAAGAATACGAACCCCTGTAGCATCCCACCTGAGTGAGTGTACCCATGATAGGGGTGAGCCCTATCACCCAATGGCAGGGGGCCGGTAGTCGGCCGGGTGCCAGAGTAACCCAAGGGAGGGTTAGGGTACACCCAAGAGGGGGTAACCCTTGCGGACAAATCGCTTCCTGTGGCTAACCCCATAGGACGCTATGAAGGGTATATGTACCAGAGCGGCCTGCCCACAGGAGCTCAAGATAGCCCTATCACTCCACCCTAAGGAGGAGTTGTAGGACTAGGGACAGATGTGTATAGGCTAGCCTATGTATAGGCTAGACCATACTAAGGGATAGGTGGGGAGGGAGGAGAAGAGGGGTCTTCCATAGGGGAGGCTCTGTACAAAAACGGCCACCAAGGAAGGGAGGACGCTCCCTAGCCTAGGGTAGGTAACCTGAATGAGAACGGTGCATGGGTACCGTTTCAAGCTAATAGTACAGAACTAGCCTCCCTCCCCCCCCCCCCCCCCCCCCGAGGCCTAACCTAGAGAAGGGATGTTAAACCCCAAGCTAGGTAGGCTGGAAGACATATCGCAAGATTCAATGAAGGTCAGGTAACCTAACCGTAGCAACTGAGGAAGGACAGGCCGTTCCTCTTTCTCGGACGCAACCCTAAGGGGGGATCATTCCCTTAGGGAGGACAGAGAAGCGATAAATACTCTGATACGGACTTGATCCCCTTACATGGTAGGGGGAGCATGGCCACACAGAGGGAATGCCCGAAGGCAGGGGGTGAAGGGAGCATATAGGGGTCCTACATTTAGGTTAGGTTAGAAAGGCACACTATCAAACCGATCCCCTATATGGTCCCTGAAGGCGAAAAACACTTGCATCACAGTAAACAGTATCATAAATAATGCCACTATCTTCATAACTTAACCTAGGATCACTGGAATATATCATGCATGAACACTGGTGCTAGGCAATCTGGCCTAGGGGCTAAGCTAGCAATCTAGTATGGGGTCAGGCGATGACCGAATAAAAGAGCGTCAAAACACGATATATGAAGTTCCTAGCTTTGAAGACTAAATAACTAACAGTATCAATTAGTTAAGAGGCCGGAATAAGCTGTTCAGGCTAGCTAAATAAGGCATGCAAGGGAACAGCGACGCCATAAAATGGCGTGTCCGGTAGTAGCACAGCTCCGCCAGAAAACATGAAATATCTCGAAAAGTATAAGTTACTTTACGGTCAGAGCTTATTTAAACAATACTGGGACCTGGTATTCAACTTTCCAGAAGAAGGCGAGGCTGAAGGTAGCGACATTACGAAGATGCAAGCCGATAAAAAAGCACAAGGGGAAATCCGTCTTAGCAAGGCAAGCTACTAAAAGAAGGATGGGAACGGACGTGACGTCATTTAGCAATGGCGCCCGTTTGTTTACGTTTCGAGTACCAAAAGTAGCCACGGACGAGTATAGCTGTGGAACGGCTCCCCAGTTATTCTCCGCCCCTCCATATCGAAGTGTAAACTCTATATGGGGTGCAGATAGCTATGTGGCGTGTTAATACATGCGTCCCCTGTTGATATACGATGTCTTAAAGGGAAACCTTTAGGATACTCGCTCCAGAAGTAAGAATTCTGTGATAACCTGTGGTTTAATTCTCTGGGAATATCCTTGTAGTTAAAATACCCAAGGAAGCTACCAAAAGGAACCTTCCATCAGGATGTCATGGCTTGAGCCCAAAAATAATAATAATAATAATGATAATAATAATAATAATAATAACAATAATAATTTTAATAACAACAACAACAATAATAATAATAACAATAATAATAATACAGCTTTACGTACGCTATTTTACGCTTGTTTTGTTGTAGGATATGTCTCTCTCTCTCTCTCTCTCTCTCTCTCTCTCTCTCTCTCTCTCTCTCTCTCTCTCTCTCTCTCTCTCTCTCTCTCGTACGTTTATTCGAGAGGTGATTTTTGCAACAAAGAATATTATTGGATGCAGTACTACGTACGTATACATACAAAAGATTCATGGAAAAGATGCACATCCATTACATTTGTAGTACAGTAGTAGCCATCAGCAGCCTTACACCATTCTAATATGGTATGACTGCATCTGATTTGCATTTCATGTTCGATTTAATTTTACTACGTACTGTATACAGTATTGAATTATCGTATGATCACATTATCTTTTCGTGTTTTATTTCTTTCTGTGCTGAATTATATGTCATATGTAATGCAATGAGCAATCAGTAAGAGCAGATATTACTAATTACAGTATTAATGGAATTACAGGTAACGAAATATCGTATTTGGGGTCTTCAGATATCGCGGTATTTTCGAAATTTCCGGAAAATCCGCGATATGTATATATATATGGGTTATGAAAAAAACCCGCGAAGTGGTGAATCCGCGATGGTCGAACCGCGAAGTAGCTAGGGCTCACTGTACATCCATATAGCCAGACTGATCATCTTTGCTGTTTCATACCCTGAAGACAGTGTTTGAGCTGTATGAGTGTACAATACAATGTTTCCAGCATACTCTGTGCTTCTCAGTGCAGTCTCTTACCGGGACCTTCCCAAATATTGAGGGGTTTATCCTATTCTCCCTTCCTTTATCTAGGTTCTGAACGATTTCAGACCTTCTCTACTCTGTAGACAATTCCTTTATAAGGAAACCTAGTCTGGCTTCCCCATAGGGATACCATTCCCTCTCCTATAACCTCAGGCTCTAAGGAATTGCCAGCAGAAAAGGTCGCAGTACCTGGTTGGATGGGATTCACAAGTATGTGTCTTCCTACTTCTTTTCTAGCTCACCTATCCGGAGCTCACATAACACAATTCTAAGTTTAAGAATTAGATTAAGGAATCTTAATTTAAGAGTAATATAAGTCATGACTCTATTTTCCATGTACTCATGTTCTCTTTCTTTTACAGGAGGAGTACCTGAAGTGTGAGAGCCCCTTCTGCTTGGTTCACCGCCCGGAATTTTACATGCATGGTGCGTGTCGGACCCACGCCCCCTGTACTGCAAAGAAGGGCAACCTCAAGTACTGGGATCCAGTGTCCTGCCCAGTCTGCAAAGGCCTCCTCGATGAGGGGTTCGACAACCCCCCATCCTTAGAAGCCAGGGACAATGCTCGAGAGAATCTGCGCAGGTTGGTGCGCGGTTTCCAGAAAAACGCTGCCGGGCCGTATCTCCCCGACAAGAAGATGAGGGCCATCCTTTTCCTGAAAGCGTCAGCAGATTCTGTGATCCCCCAGGATCAGATCCCCTTAGTTCAAGTGACCGTAGAACCAGACATCGAGACTACGCTTAGCAAGTGTAGTCTAGACGAGGTGGAGAAGATGTCGGACGTGTCCGACAACACCGAAAGCGCCCTCATGGGCAAGGATCCGGAGGAAGAAGAGGATCAGGTGGAATACCCTGATTCGGAGGGCGAGGTCGCCCCTCCACCTCCAGCAGCTCCCGTAGTAGTTGAGGAGCCAGTCCCCTCTACCTCTGCCGCACCGCAGCCCCTGCTGCCTGCCACCGAAGATGCCATCCGGGTATTGGTGGCCTTAATGGACGAGAAGCTTAACAAGCATTCCGCCCAGATTACAAGCCGTTTGATGGAATTGAAGCAACTGAAGAAGATCTCGGTTAAGGACCTTCCTTCCTGCCTGGAGTTTAACCCCTTGAGGTACGCCGAGCATATGCCAATCACAACTGGCAAAATATTCATCAATGACAAGCTAGGGTCTATCCTCCTGGAAGAAGTGGAATTCTTCCCTAATTTCGAGGCTTACCCGGACTGTTACGTCCGACTTAGGTCCAAACCGGCCTCCAAGGAGGAGACTGAGCCCAAAGAGGTGATCATTTTCGATCACTCAAAGGCCCAAGCTTTACTGGCAGGATGCCTGAAGAGCCGCGGTTTTACTAACTCGAAAATGCCAGCTCTGAGCAAGAAGCACCCGTCCTTTCTTGCTCCCCGTTCCACATCCTTCCCCTTCGTGGAAAAAGCCTTTCATGTGGTCATGAAAGCAGTGGAGGAAGGAAAACCCTGTCCTACTCTGGAGGAGTATAGGCCTCTCTCCCTCGGCCTTCCCCCCAACGACAAGTTCTGGAAAGATATCCAGTACACCTTCATGGTTGGGAAGCTGGACCATGACGTAGTTGGATGTCAGTTCAACGAGGACCTCCCGAAACTGAATGACCACCTTCTTCGTCAGGAGCAAGAGACCAAGGAGAAACTGGCTGCCTCCCTGTCTCACCAGATTCGGCTCGAGGTCATGGCCGGGGACGTTAGAGTCCCAGACCTCTATATGGTTTTTGCCAAAACCCATATAGTGACTGTGATGAAGGACCTGTACAGCTTCATCAGGGCCAGAAGAACCTGCAGAGAGTTCGTGTTTGCCAAAGCGGCAGTGAAACACGAACCCCGGAAACTCATCTCCTCCAACATCTGGGGTAAGCATCTCTTTCCCTCTGCTCTGGTGAAAGAGATCGTCGACAAAGCCGCCTCTGAGAATCGGAACCTTCTCAACAAATGGGGCATGTCACGAAAGAGGAAATCCGCTCAGGACGAAGGCCCTCAGCCTAGGAGGAAATCCTCCAAACCAAAACCCCAGCAGCGTCAACAAAAAGGCCAGTTTCCGGCTCCCGCTACTCCCCAAGTGGTCAATCAACTGCAACAGACCTTTCAGTTGGTCCCCCAACCGGTGGTGTCACAATCACCGGTCTTTACCCCTGCCTACGAGCGTCAGTCAACTACCTTTCGTCCCAGAGGTAAAGGCTCAGGCAGAGACTCCTTGCGCCGCCCCTCGCGCCGCCTCTCCAGGGGCAGAGGAGAAAGGGGAGCTAGCGGCCAAGGTGGCAAGACCTCAGGAAACCAGAAGCAATGAAGTGCTTCCGGTGGGAGGAAGACTCCGCCACTTTCAGGATCGCTGGACCTTCGATCCTTGGGCACACAGCATCATCAAGAAGGGACTGGGTTGGAGCTGGACACAACCACTCCCAACCTTCCACCAATTCTTCTAACCATCAACCCCCCTCTTGGAAGAATATGTCCTGGAACTCTTGAACAAGAAGATGATCAAGAGGGTCAAGTCCACCAGGTTCCAGGGAAGACTGTTTTGTGTTCCCAAGAAGGACTCAGACAAACTCAGAGTCATTCTCGACTTGTCACCCTTCAACAAGTTCATTGCGAACAACAAATTCAAGATGCTGACTCTTCAACAAATAAGAGCCCTACTGCCTCACAAGGCCTACACAGTCTCATTAGACCTGGCGGATGCCTACTGGCACATCCCAATGAACCACCACGCTTCCTCCTACCTAGGATTCCGGCTCCATCGAAGAAGCTACGCCTTCAGAGCCATGCCCTTCGTGCTCAACGTGGCTCCGAGAATCTTCACCAACCTAGCAGACACGATCGTCCACCAGCTACGCCTTCAGGGCGTCCAAGTGATGTCCTACCTCGACGACTGGCTGTTCTGGTCGACTTCGCCAGAAAGGTGTTTGAAAGCTTGCAGCAAAGTAACCCAATTCCTGGAACATCTGGGTTTCAAAATAAACACCAAGAAGTCTCGCCTCGCTCCAGCTCAGAAGTTCCAATGGTTAGGAATCCATTGGGATCTTCAGTCACACTGCCTTTCCATTCCACTAAAGAAAAGGAAAGAAATAGGAGGGTCTGTCAGAAGACTTCTCAAATCCAAACGGATCTCAAGACGACAGCAAGAGCAAGTTCTCGGCTCACTACAGTTCGCCTCAGTGACAAACCCAGTGCTACAAGCACAGCTAAAGGATGCATCAGGAGTCTGGAGACGAAACGCATCCATCACTCGAAGAGACCTCAAGAGACCCCTACCAAACAGGCTTCGCTCCCTGCTCAGGCCGTGGTCAGAAGCAAGGATCTTGAAAAGATCCATTCCTCTCCAACCTCCACCTCCGTCGCTCAACATCCACACGGACGCTTCTCTGGAGGGTTGGGGGGGCCACTCCCATCAACGACAAGTTCAAGGAACATGGTCTCTCCTATTCAAGACGTTTCACATCAACAACTTGGAGGCCATGGCGGTTCTTCTCACCCTGAAGAAATTATCCCCGCGTCCTTCGATACACATCCGTCTAACTCTGGAACGCTCGGTAGTAGTCAGATATCTCAATCGTCAGGGCTCGAGATCGCCCCACCTAAATCAGGTGCTATTACCCATCTTCCACCTAGCGGACAGGAAGAAGTGGCATCTGTCTGCAGTTCACCTACAAGGATTCCGCAACGTGACGGCGGACGCTCTATCGAGGACAAACCCGTAAGCAGAATGGTCCCTAGAAGCAAGATCATTCTCCTTCATCTCTCGTCAAGTCCCGGAACTACAGATCGACCTCTTTGCGACGAGCGACAACAAGCAACTTCCTCGATATATGGCCCCTTACGAGGACCCCAAAGCGGAAGCAGTGGACGCCATGTCCCTGGACTGGAACAGTTGGTCCAAGATTTACCTGTTCCCTCCACCCAACCTTCTGCTGAAGGTCCTCTCCAAACTGAAAACCTTCAAAGGGACAGCAGCCCTAGTGGCTCCCAAGTGGCCCCGGAGCAATTGGTTCCCCCCTAGTCCTGGAGCTACAGCACAAGCTGATCCCTCTGCCAGGCCCAGTTCTCTCCCAACAGGTGCAGAAGTCGACTGTCTTCGCTTCATCAAAGAAAGTCAAGGATCTTCATGTCATGATTTTTTCTCCCTAGCCGTGAAGAAAAGGTTTGGGATCCCGAAGAAAAGTTTAGACTTCCTAGAGGAATATAAAACAAAGTCTACCAGAAGGCAATATGAATCATCCTGGAAGAAGTGGGTATCCTTCGTCAAGGCAAAAAATCCTACGGAAATCTCAATAGATTTTTGCATGTCCTTCTTTACTCACCTTCATGGACAAGGCTTGGCAGCCAATACGATTTCCACTTGCAAATCGGCCTTGACCAGACCACTTCTATACGCCTTCCAAATAGATTTATCCAATGAAATCTTCAATAAACTCATGTAGGCATGTGCTAGACTCCGTCCAGCACCTCCACCGAAACCCATCACCTGGTCCCTGGATAAGGTGCTTCATTTTGCCTCTAGCCTGGATAATGATTCTTGCCCTCTGAAAGTCTTGACTCAGAAAGTAATCTTCCTTTTTGCTCTCGCCTCGGGAGCCAGAGTCAGTGAAATGGTGGCATTATCAAGAGAAGAGGGCCTTATACAGTTCGCCGACATGGGGGAACTTACCCTCTTCCCTGACCCCACGTTTCTCGCTAAAAATGAACTTCCCACCAAAAGATGGAGCCCTTGGAGAATCTGCCCCCTGAAGGAAGATGTCTCTCTATGCCCAGTGGAGAGTCTTAAGGTCTATCTTCAAAGAACTTCTGACTTTGGTGGAGGACAGCTTTTCAAAGGAGAAACGTCGGGCAGCGACCTGTCACTAAAACAACTTAGAGTGAAAATCACCTACTTTATTCGCAGAGCGGATCCTGACAGTACACCTGCAGGTCATGATCCCAGGAAAGTCGCCTCTTCCTTAAATTTCTTCCAAGGAATGGACTTCGAAAGCCTCCGATCCTTCACAGTCTGGTAGTCCCCCAGAGTGTTTTTGAAACACTATTTGAAACAGGTGCGAGATGTTAAAAGATTCGTGGTGGCAGCAGGTAGCGTGATGAAACCTGCTGTTTAGTGCTGCGTAGGACAGTGAGTTTTCTCGGGACTTTAACTCAAACGGGTGCCTGTGTTGACCCTAGTGCGATACATAGGGATTTCAAGGGACACTTAGTGTCACTAATGGACTGTCCTTTACCAAGGTGAAACGACATAGATTCGTACACGTGTGCCACATGTTCTCGGACATGAAGTGTATCTTGACTTAAAAGACTGTCTTTCCTCAGGAACTAGTGATTACAGAAAAGATTGTTTCCCTTTCAGATTCTGCATCGCCATCTTTTAACATATCTATGTCTATTATTGTATTTTATTATTGTACATAAATTTTCATATTTCCATGCAAGTTTCAAATAAATATTTATTTTATTTACCATATGCGTCTCTTTTCGCTCCTATTTTTATATGAAAATATATTGCTGTTCTTGTTTTATTGAACCTACTCTAGAAGTTTATTATGATTAGTATACCTACTATCTTATATATACTCACCTAATGGTATAAATTTACCCTTCTGATCTGTCTTGAGACCGGCACGATTTCTTATCCAGGTGAGTCTTTCCTCGTCAGATTACTTTGAGATGTTCCTCTTGTCCTAATAGGACCTTCCTCGCCAGGGGGGCGGGACGCCAGGTCATTGTAATGCCTCTGGTAGTGACATTTAACGGAGATGTCACGGTCTCTTTGGTCACCAGACCACGGGAATGTTTATTCGTAGTAACAGGCACTTCAATTGGGAACAAATCCACGATACATTAATTCTCTAGTACACTTCCATCAGGACGACATGTCTTGAGCCCAAAAAACGGATTTTGAGCAAAGCGAAAAATCTATTTTTGGGTGAGATAGCCATGTCGTCCTGATGGACCCCCCAACTGTTCCAGTTCAGCCTACTAGGCCCCTCCCTGCTGTATTGTATCGCGGAGGCTGGCAGTGAGCTAGAACGGAATGGTGGGGGCGGATGTGACGTCACACAAGTATGGTGCCGGTTTGTTTACGTTGCGAGTATCGTAACAGTGACGAAGGTAGGGTAACTTTGGAACGGCACCTCAGTTACCTTGCCACATTCCCCCCTCGAAGCATAAACACTATGTGGGGTGCAGATGGCCATGTGCGTGCTAATGCATGCGTCCCTTGTTGATATACGATATTCTCAAGGGACAACCCTTAGAGTACTTGCTCCAGAAGTTAGAATTCTGTGAATACCTTTAGTTTAATTCTCTGGGAATATTATGGTAGTCATATATATCCAAAGGAAGCTACTGAAGGAACCTTCCATCAGGACGACATGGTCATCTCACCCAAAAATAGATTTTTCGCTTCGCTCAAAATCCGTTTTTTGGGCTCAAGCCATGACGTCCTGATAGAAGGTTCCTTCAGTAGCTTCCTAGGGTATATTTAACTACAGTGGATATTCCCAGAGAATTAAACTAAAGGTCATCACAGAATTCTAACTTCTGGTGCGAGTACTCTAATGGTTTCCCTCTAGGATATCGTATATCAACAGGGGACGCATGTATTAACATGCCACATAGCTATCTGCACCCCATATAGAGTTAACACTAAGATATGGAAAGGTGACTGAGTAACTGAGGAGCCGTTCCAAAGTTACTTTCATCCGTGGCTACTTTTGGTACTCGAGACGTAAACAAACGGGCGCCATTGCTAAATGACGTCACGTTCGTCCTCATCCTTTCGCCTGTAGCTTCTACGCTAAGTCAGATTTTTCCCAAGTGACTTCTTTATCTGCTTACATCGCCGTAATGTCGCAGCCTTTAGCCTCGCCTTCTTCTGGAAAGTTGAGTACCAGGTCATAGTATTGTTTAAATAAGCTCTGGCCGTAAAGTAACTTCTACTTTTCGTAAAATATTGTGTATTGTGGCAGAGCTGTGCCGATACCAGACGCGCCATTTTAAGGTGCGGCTGTTCATGTTACATGCTTTATTTAGTTAGCCAGAACATCTTTCTCCGGTCGTTTAACTAATTAATATAATTAGTTATTTAGTCTTCATAGCTAGGGAATCATTATATCGTGTTTTAGCGCTCATCAGACTACGGTCGCTGTTCGACCCCATACTAGATCGCTAGCTTAGGCCCTAGGCTTGACAGCCTAGCGCCTGTTTTCATGCATGATATATATTAGTGTTCCTAAGTTAAGTTATGAAGATTGTGGAATTATTAAACATACTATTTACTGTGATGTAAGTGTTTTCGCCTTTGCGAACCATATAAGGGACTGAGTTGATTGTGTATCAACCCCTCCTAACCTAATGTAGGAACCCTTGTATGCTCTCTGTTCCCCCTGCCTGCGGATAATTCCCTCTGAGTAGACTTGCTTTCCCTTCTATATAGGGGGATCTCGTCTACAATCAGAGTATTTATCGCTTCTCTGCCTACCCTAAGGGAATGAACCCCCCTTAGGGTCTTGCCTGAGACCTTAGGAAGGGCTCTGCCCTTCCTCCAGTTGCACTTGGTTGGGTTACCCTTCCTCCCTGCAACTAGCGATGTGTCTTTCAGACTTTCCTAGCCTAGGAGTTAGTCCTCCTACTCTAGGTTAAGCTCTGGGGGTAGACTCTGTCTTATTATAGTTTGGGACAGTACATTAGTACTGTACTTGATCTGGTCTACCTATCCTAGGTTAGGGAGCGTTCTCCCTTGCCTTGGTGGCCGCTCTCATACAGTTTCCTCATTTAGAAAGACCCCTCCTTCTCCCTCCCCACCTATCCCTTTGGTGTAGGCCTGCCTACACACCTATGTCCTTAGTCCTACAACTCCTCCCTTGGGTGGAGTGGTAGAGCTAACCTTGTTCTCCTGCTGAGCTGGCCGCTCTGGTACACATACCCTTCATAGCGTTCTATGGGCGTGGTTGCCGGCGGCAATCCTGCCGGCGGGGGATTCCCCCTCTTTGAGTGCCCTCTATCCCTCCCTTGGGTTACCTCAGGCCCCCGGCCACCTGCCGGCTCCCTGCCACCGGATGTTAGGAGTATCCACTCCTATCATGAGTGTACTCTCTCCAGAGGGATGCCGGAGGGGTATAGGATTTTACCCCTTCCATCCCTCCTTATCTTTCTCTCTTTCTATCCTGGTGCCGGTCCCTTGCCGTCTCTACTGCCGGCGATAACCACCACTACCTCAGGTGACCTTCATTCATAAGATGCCTTCCCCCTCTAAGGCGTCAGCCTACCGAATGCCGGAGGCTGCCGCCTTCCATCGACATACCACCGACGTCCTACCCCTTATATTTACCTAGTAACAGCCGGCCGACTTTCGGAGTCTGCCGCCCACATGCCAGCATTGATTGCCGGCAATCTAGGTATACACCCATATATATATGTCTCTTATGAATTGATCCAAGGCTCACCATGCCGTCAGCCTTCGGCTGCCGGAGCCGCCGCCCCTGCCGGCGATCCGCCGCTGTGCCGGCGGTCGCCACTGTGGTATTATCCATCTCGGTTACTCAGTGTGTCTGCCTTGATGCCTTCCACCCTGCAGGACCAGCCTCCGGTGTGCCGTCGGTCTGCCGGCACCCTTCTGACACGCTAAGGGACATGTACCCCTTCCCTGGCTGCCGGCAACATGCCGACAGTCAATATGTTGCAGCCAGATTGCCTGGCCACTTCCATATAGGTATTGTTATACCATCCAAAATAGTGGCTATGCTCTTTGATTGCACATTACAATAATTCCAGCATATTCTGTGTATCTCAGTGCAGTTGATTGCCGGAACCTACATTTATTAAGGGGTTTATCCTATTTTCCCCTCTCCTCCAAGGCTCTGAGTGGTCTCAGACCCTGGTACACTCTGTGGACAATTCCTGTTAAAAGCCTAGCTTGGCTCATCCATACGGATTTCCCTCATTGTGAAACTCAGGTCCAAAGGAATTGTCTACTGATAAGGTTACGGTAACCGGCTGGGCGGGATTCACAAGTATGTGTCTATCTACTTCCTTTCCCGCTCATCAATCTTGAACATTAATATGTTATTATAGATTAAGTTATTCTTAATTTTAGAGTAATGTAAGTCATTCTTATGCCTTCCATGTACTCATGATCTCTTTCTTTTACAGGAGTACTGTACTTGAAGTGCTAGAGCAACTTCTGCGGAGTGAAGCGCCCGGACTTCTACGGACACAAGGCGTGCCGGACCCACGCCCCCTGCGCTGCCAAGAAAGGCGACCTAAAATTTTGGGATCTGCAGAACTGTACAGTCTGCAAGAGTCTTCTCATTGAGGCGTTCGACGATCCTCCTACTGCGGAGGTAAGGGACATTGCTAGGGAGAAGCTACGCAAATGGGTGCGTGGCTTCCAAAATAACTCCACTGGACCGTATCTTCCCAATGAAGACTTTAGGGGTTTGCTTTTTCCAAAAGCATCTAAGGACTCAGTGGTCCCTCGAGAACACATCCCCACCGTCCAGATCATGGTCGAACCCGACGTCGTCATGGCACAGTCCATGCGTGAGTGCCATCTTGATTCCGACAACGTGGAACGTATGTCGGAGGTGTCTGAAGAGACGGAGAAGAACCTCATGGGCGAGGAGCTCGACTATGAGGAAGATCAGGTGGAATACCCTGATTCGGAGAACGAGGTCGCTCCTGCTCCCCTAGCAACTCCTGCACCATCCGAGGAACCTGTTCCTTCGACTTCTGCCACCCCAGACCCTCTTCCATCGGCCACTCAAGAGGTCTTCAAAATGCTTGAAGCCCTCATGGACAAGAAGCTGCGCGAGACTCAGGAGCAATTCCGGACGACTCTCGTCAGCTTCAAACAACCGAAGAAGATTTCGGTTAAGGACCTCCCCACCTGCTCGAAAGCTAACCCTTGGAGATACGCAGAGCATATGCCAATCACCACTGGCAAGATCTATATTAGTGAAAGGGTTGGTTCTATTTTGTTGGAAGAAGTGGAGTTCTTCCCAAATTTCGAGGCTTATCCGGACTGTTACGTCCGGCTCAGGTCCGAACCAGCCTCAAAGGAAGAGACCGAACCGAAGGAAGTGATCGTGTTAGATCTCACGAAGGCCCAAGCTATGTTAGGTCAGGCAGTGAAGAGCCGGGGTTTCACAAACTCCAAGATACCAGCGCTGAGTACGAATCACCCAACCTTCGTTGCGCCAGCTACTGCGACCTTCCCCTTTATTGAAAAGGCCTTCACAGTGGTCATGAAGGATGTGGAGGAAGGGAAGCCTTGCCCTGCACTGGATGAGTGCAGACCCTTCTTCAATACTCTTCCCCCCCCCCCCCCGATGATAGGCACTGGAAAGACATCCAGTCGACCTTCACGGTAGGAAAACTGGAACCTGATGTGGCCGGTCGTCAATTCAATGAGGACCTCCCATAGCTGAACGATCACCTCCTTCGTAGGGAACAGGATACGAAGGAGAGACTCGCCGCTTCGCTGTCCCATCACGTACAGCTAGAACTCATGGCCGGGGATACCAAAGTCCCGGACTTTTATATGGTCCTTGCTAAGTCGCACCTGGCGACCGTGACCAAGGACCTATATAGTTTCGCTAGGGCTCGTAGAGCCTGTAGAGAATTCGTGTTTGCCAGTGCAACTGTGAAACACGAATCCCGGAGACTGATTTCTTCCAATATCTGGGGCAAACATCTCTTCCCGTCTACCTTGGTGAAAGAGATAGTGGACAAAGCTGCTACAGAGAACAGGAACCTTCTCCATAAGTGGAGAATGTCCCGAAAGAGGAAGTCCTCTCAGGACGATGGCCCTCAGCCTAAGAGGAAATCCTCGAAACCCAGACCCCAGCAACGTCAACCGAGACGACAGTTTCCGGGTCCCGCTACTCCCCAAGTGGCTACGCAGCCACAACAGACCTTTCAACTGGTCCCCCAGCTGGTGGTGTCGCAGTCGCCGGTCTTCACCCCTGCCTATGAGCAACACTCGACTACCTTTCGTCCCAAAGGTAGGGGCTCAGGCAGAGGTTCCGGCAGAGATTCTTCAAGCCGTCCCTAAAGAGGCAGAGGAGGAAGGGGAGCTAGCGGCCGAGGTGGCAAACCCTTGGGCCACCAGAAGCAATGAAGTGCTTCCGGTGAGAGGAAGACTCCGCCAATTCTTCCAACCATCAACCCCCCTCCTGGAAGAATATGTCCGAGAACTCTTGAACAAGAAGGTGATTAGGAGGGTAAAGTCAATCAAGTTCCAAGGGAGACTTTTGTGTTCCTAAGAAAGACTCAAACAAACTCAGAGTCATTCTAGACTTATCCCCCCTTAACAAGTTCATTGCGAACAACAAATTCAAGATGCTGACTCTGCAACAAATAAGGACCCTTCTGCCTCACAGGGCCTACACGGTCTCCATAGACCTGGCGGATGCCTACTGGCACATTCCACGCTTCCTCCTACCTAGGATTTCGACTCCAAAGGAAAAGTTACGCCTTCAGGGCCATGCCCTTCAGGCTCAACGTGGCTCCACGGATCTTCACCAAGCTAGCAGACGCAATCGTCCAACAGCTACGTCTTCAGGGCGTCCAAGTGATGGCCTACCTAGACAACTGGCTAGTCTGGTCGACATCACCCGAAGATTGTCTGAGAGCCTGCAACAAAGTCACCCAGTTCCTAGAGCATCTAGGGCTTCAAGATAAACGCCGAGAAATCTCGCCTCTCTCCAGCTCAAAAGTTCCAATAGTTGGGAATCCATTGGGACCTTCAGTCACACCGCCTTTCCATTCCACAGAAGAAAAGGAAGGAAATAGCAGGGTCTGTCAGAAGGCTTCTAAAATCCAAACGGATCTCAAGACGACAACAGGAACAAATTCTCGGCTCTCTACAGTTCGCCTCTGTGACAAACCCAGTGCTTCGTGCACAGCTAAAGGATGCCGCGGGAGTCTGGAGACGTTTCGCATCCATCGCTCGAAGAGACCTCAAGAGACGGCTTCCGAACAGACTTCGCTTACTCTTAAAGCCGTGGTCAGAAGCAAAGGCCCTGAAAAGGTCCATCCCTCTTCAACAACCGCCTCCATCGATCAACATCCACACGGACGCTTCACTGGAGGGTTGGGAGGTCACTCCCACCAACAACAGGTTCAAGGAACATAGTCTCCCTTATTCAAAATGTTTCACATCAACATCTTGGAGGCCATGGCGGTTCTTCTCACCCGGAAGAAACTCTCCCCGCCTCCTTCGATCCACATCCATCTGACTCTGGACAACTCGGTGGTAGTCAGATGTCTCAATCGTCAGGGCTCGAGATCACCCCAAATAAATCAGGTGCTTCTTCCAATCTTTCGTTTGGCAGAAAGGAAGAAATGGCACCTGTCTGCAGTTCACCTACAAGGATTCCGCAATGTGATGGCGGACGCTCTATCAAGGACAAGCCCAATAGAGTCGGAATGGTCTCTAGATGCAAGATCATTCTCCTTCATCTCTCACCAAGTCCCGGAACTTCAGATCGATCTCTTCGCGACGAGCGACAACAATCAACTTCCTCGATATGTGGCCCCATACGAGGACCCCAAGGCAGAAGCAGTGGATGCCATGTCCCTGGATTGGAACAGATGGTCCAGGATATACCTGTTCCCTCCTCCCAACCTTCTACAGAAAGTCCTCTCCAAACTGAGAACCTTCAAAGGGACAGCGGCCCTAGTGGCTCCCAAGTGGCCTCGTAGCAATTGTTATCCCCTGGTCCTGGAGCTGCAGCCCATGCTGATCCCCCTACCTGGCCCAGTTCTCTCTCAACAAGTACAGAAGTCGACTGTCTTCGCTTCATCACTGAAAGTCAGGGACCTTCATCTCATGATTTTCTCTCCTTAGCCACAAAGAAAAGGTTTGGGATCTTGAAGAAAAGTCTAGACTTCCTCGAGGAGTACAAGACTGAGTCTACCAGACGGCAGTACGAATCTTCCTGGGAAAAGTGGGTCTCCTTCGTCAAAAAAAAAATACTAAGGAAATCACCATTGATTTTTGCATGTCCTTTTTCATTCACCTTCATGGACAAGGCTTAGCGGCCAACACGATTTCCACTTGTAAATCGGCTTTGACTAGACCACTCCTATACGCCTTCCAGATTGATCTGTCCAGCGATATCTTCAATAAACTGCCAAAGGCATGCGCTAGACTACGCCCAGCACCTCCACCAAAACCTATCTCCTGGTCCCTGGACAAGGTGCTCCATTTTGCTTCTAGCCTGGACAACGATTCGTGCCCTCTGAAAGACCTGACTCAAAAAGTTATCTTCCTTTTTGCTCTTGCCTCGGGAGCCCGAGTCAGTGAAATAGTGGCATTATCAAGAGAAGAGGGTTTTATTCTGTTCTCCGAGACAGGAGATCTTACCCTCTTCCCCAATCCGACGTTTCTCGCTAAGAATGAACTACCCACCAAGAGATGGGGCCCTTGGAGAATCTGCCCCCTGAAGGAAGATGTCTCTCTATGCCCAGTGGAGAGTCTTAAGGTCTATCTTCGAAGAACTTCAGACTTCGGTGGAGGACAACTCTTCAAAGTAGAAACATCAGGTAGCGACCTGTCACTGAAACAACTAAGAGCGAAAATCACCCACTTCATTTGCAGAGCGGATCCTGACAGTACACCCGCAGGTCACGATCCTAGAAAAGTCGCTTCTTCTCTGAACTTCTGCCAGAGTATGGATTTCGAAAGCCTCAAGAGCTTTACAGGCTGGAAATCATCGCGCGTTTTCTTCAAACACTAGGCAAAACAAGTGCACGGAGTAAAGCATTTCATGGTAGCTGCAGGTAGTGTTATGAAACCTGCTGCTTAAGTCTGCATAGAACAGTGAGTTACTTGGGACTCTAACTCTACAGGCGCCTGTGTTGACCCTATTGTGATACATAGTGATTTAATGGACACTTAGTGTTTCTAATAGACTGTTCTTTACCAAGGTGAAATGTCATAGACTTTACATGAGTGCCACATGCCCTAGGGCATGATGTGTTTTCTTTGAATTTTAAAGACTGTCGTTCCTCTGGAACTTGTGTTTCTAAAAAGAAAATTTTTTCTTTCAGAATCAAGATTACCGTCTTTCATTTCTATGTACATTATTCTTTATTATTGTAAATAAATTCTATATTCATTATTGTAATTACTACCATAATGATCTGCAATCCTATAAATAAAATGTCTATTTTATTTCCATGTGCGTCTCTCTTCGCTCCTATCCCTTATCAAGAAATATACGATTGTTATAGTTTCATTTACCTCTTTCCTGATGATCAGAAAGAATAATATAAGTAATTATGTTATATACTCACTCATGCCTTGCTAATATTCCTATCCGAATATTAACCTTTGTCCTGTCTCCGAGACCAGCATGATCTCTCCTCCAGGGGGAATAGTAGTTATGTTATATACTTACCTACGCTTGATAATATTCCTACCCGAATATTAACCTTGTCTTGTCTCCGAGTCCAGCGTGATCTCTCCACCGGGTGAGTAGCTCTTCGATGATCGCTTCGTGATGTCCTATTGTCCACCAGGACTTTCCTGCCAGGGGGGCGGGAAGCTAGTTTACCATAGACTCTCTGGTAAGGACATGTCCTATAATACTGTTCGAAGCCCTTGGCACTTGGATTAAAAGGGGTAAAAATCCACGATACATTAATTCTCTGGTACACTTCCATCAGGACGTCATGGCTTGAGCCCAAAAAACCGATTTTGAGCAAAGCAAAAAATCTATTTTTGGGTGAGATAGTCATGACGTCCTGATGGACCCTCCCGTCTATTCTAGTTCAGCCTTTCAGGCCCCTCCCTGACCTACTGTATCGCGGAGATTGGTAGAAGCTGAGCTCAGGATGAGGACGGACGTGACGTCATTTAGCAATGGCGCCCGTTTGTTTACGTCTCGAGTACCAAAGTAGCCACGGATGAGAGTAACTTTGGAACGGCTCCTCAGTTACTCAGCCACCTTTCCATATCGAAGTGTTAACTCTATATGGGGTGCAGATAGCTATGTGGCGTGTTAATACATGCGTTCCCTGTTGATATACGATATCCTAGAGGGAAACCTTTAGGGTACTCGCACCAGAAGTTAGAATTCTGTGATAACCTTTAGTTTAATTCTCTGGGAATATCCACTGTAGTTAAATATACCCTAGGAAACTACTGAAGGAACATTCTATCAGGACGTCATGGCTATCTCAACCAAAAATAGATTTTTCGCTTTGCTCAAAATCCGTTTATTCTTGCCACTCTTTCCCCTCGAAGCGAAAGCACTATTGGGGGTGTAGATAGCCAAGAGACGTGTCAAGAATACGTCCTCTGATATTAAGCGATATCCCTTTTTAAAATTTTAAGGGATATTCGCTCCAGGAGTTAGAATTCTGGATACCTTTGGTAAATTCTCTGGGATATATCACTGTAGTCAAATATACCTAGGTAGCTACCTTTGAAGGAACTTCCATCAGGACGACATGGCCTGAGCCCAAAAATAAGCTCTAGCCGTAAAGTATATAATGCTTTTTTCTCTTAAAATACCGTGTTTTGTGGCGGAGCTGTGCCTTGACCGGAGGCGTCATGTCGGACGCTGTTGTTCGCCTTGCATGCTTTATTCAGTTAGCCAGAACAACCTTACCCGGTCTTATAACTAATTATCAGCATTAGTTATTTAGTCGCCATTGCTAGGAATTAGTTATATTATGCCGATATTATCAATTTTTGGGCTCAAGCCATGACGTCCTGATGGAAGGTTCCTTCAGTACATTCCTGAGGGTATATATGACTACAGTAGATATTCCCAGAGAATTAAACTAAAGGTTTCACAGAATTCTAACTTCTGGCGCGAGTACCCATAAGGTTTCCCTTTAGGATATTGTATAATAACAGGGGATGTATGCTTGACACGCCACATAGATATCTGCACCCCACATAGCGTTTACGCTTCGAGGGGGAAGAGTGGCAAGTTATGGGAGGAGCCGTTACAAAACTCTCCTCCTGCGTTACTGTTACGGTACCTGGCGATGTGAACAAACGGCCGCCATAGCTGGCCGCCATCTTGGTTTATATCACATCTGCGCGCTACATTCCTAATTCTGTAGCGTTCCTGATAGAGTGTTTTATCCCTGTGTTCGCTGTTTTATCGCATCATGCCGCAATCTTCAGCCTCGCCTTCTTCTGGAAAGTTGAGTACCATATTCTTGTATTGTATAAATAAGCTCTAGCCGTAAAGTAACGATTTTTTATCTTTAAATCTTATGTTTTGTGGCTGAGCTGTGCCCCGAACGGAGGCGTCATGTTTTGACGCTGTTGCTCGCCTCGCATGCTTTATTTAGTTAACCAGAGCAACCTTCCCGGTCTTATAATTAATAACTTCATTACTTATTTAGTCTTCATTGCTAGGAGTTAGTTATATTATGCATTAGTATTCGTTTAGGCAACTATGTTAGCCTACCCTATAGTAGATTGCTAGCCTAGCCCCTAGGCTCGATAGCCTAGTGTTCATGTTTACTTCTTGCATGATATAATAAGTGTTCCTTGTGTTATTTTATAAATGAAGACATAGGCATTTATACAAACAAGATTCAGTGATTGCACAGATGTTATTTCGCTTTCTAGGGAGTATACAATGGGTTTCGATGATATTGGTAGTCGTCTCCCTTGCCCCTAACCTAATGCTGGGGCTATAGTATACTCCCTTACCTCCCCAGTTACCTTTCCTAAGGTAATCTCCTCCCTCTGAGGTAGCCTAGGCTACATCCTACCCCTCCTTACCTCGATATGCTTTCGGGTAAGGTTAGGCTAGGATTTTTTCCTACCCCACTCATTGCCATAGTACATGTGCTTTGAGTCTGGGACGGAGCCTCAGAGTACCAGTCGTTCGCCTCAAGCTCCCATTAGGAGAATGTACTCTCCTTCTGGTCCCTGCTGGAGGGTGAAGGTGGTGGGGCTCTGCCCTTCCCCCTAGTCCACACTTGGTTGGGTTAAGTCCCGTCTTCCCTGTGGCCTAGCGACTTGTGCTCCCCCTGCCCTTCCTAGTCTAGGAGACTAGCTTACCTAGCCTAGGTTAGGCAGTCCATAGGATTCTGCTTCTTTTTAGTTTAGGACAGGACATTAGTGCTGTACCTACTCTGAGCTAACCTACCCTAGGCTGGAGAATGGTCTCTTCCTACCTAGATAGGCTAGCCCTGAACAGAATCCCCACCCCTGGGACTGCCGGTGGGAGCTACGCCTCCCCCCTACACTCCCCCTCAGGACCCTCTTCCCTCCCCCTCTATCCCTTTGGTGTTGGCTTAGCCTTCACACCCCTGTCCGCCGTCCTACAACTCCACCGAGAGCCGGTGGGTTGCCGGTTCAGCTCGGTCCTTTCGTTGGTTGGTCCGTACTGCTGTGGTGCCCGCATAGTCGAACTATGAGTGTTCTTCGGCCCTCCCTTGGGCCACCACTGGCAACATAGCCAACTGCGGGCTCTCTGCCGCCGGATGAAAAGGAGTACCCCTCCCTTTCATTTGAACACTCCTATCCTATCCCTCTCTCTCTTAGTGCTGGTCTACTGCCGGCCCCACTCTGCCGGTGCCAGCCGTCAGAGTCTTCGGTGCCCTACCTGTTTCATTAAATGATGTCAGTGTCGGTTACCGTCGCCGGCCAGCTGCCGGCTGCCGGGGGCCGCCGGTTTGCCAGCGATCTGCCATCACCTAAGGTGTCACCCTTTCTCTCTGCCACATAGACTGATGGCTGGGAAGGGTCCATCCTTGATGGGGACCTGCCGGCGCCGGTTGATCCTCCGGCATTCCGTCAAGCTGCCGGCGCCACCATTCCTGGCGTTACAGTGGACAGTCACTCCTCCCTCCTGCCGGCCCCGTGCCGGCAGCTAATATTGTGCAGCTATGGATAATAGCCAGTACACCTATGGTATAGTTATACCCTAGACTGAAAACTATTATGTATGGTTGTACAGTAAAAATTTTCTAGCATATTCTGCGCTTCCATGTGCAGTCCCTTGCCGGGACCTAATCTGATAAGGGGGCCTAGCTTATCCCCCCTTATACACTGAATGAATTCAGCTTTCCCTTCTTACTGTACCTAATTCCTTAGAGGAAGCCTAAGCTTGGTTCATCCATCACAGATGTTTTTTCCTCCCCCTAAGGCCCATGAAGGTCTTCTGGAATTAATTACAGCATGGGGTCACGGCAATTGGCTGGGCAGGATTCACAAATATGTGTCTTTCCTACCTCCTTTCCGGCTTACCTATCCTAAGCCTACACACACTGGAATCTTATATTATAAGTGTACAAACTTATTCTAATCTAAGATTAATGTAAGTCATGTTTGTATTGACTTCCTAATACTCATTTCCTTTTTATTTTACAAGAGGAGTATGTGAAGTGTGAGAGCACCTTCTGCGGTGTTCGTCGCCCTAACTTTTACGGCCACCTACTGGGATCCGCAGGCCTGTAACGTCTGCAAGGGTCTGCTGGATGAGGCGTTCGACAACCCTCCGTCAGCAGAGGCTAGGGATAACGCCCAAGAGAAACTGCGCAAGTGGGTGCGTGGGTTTCAGAAATACTCCACGGGCTCCTATCTCCCAAGTGAGAAGATGAGAGCCATGTTCTTCCCTAAGACATCTGCTAATGCCGTTATCCCTAAGGATAAGATCCCTGCGTCCAACTAACGGTCGAACCGGATGTTGTGTCCGCTCTCCAAGAGTGTCGTCTCGTCGAGGTGGAGAGGATGTCAGATGTGTCCGAAAACACCGAAAGGACCCTCATGTCGGAGGGTCAAGAAGAGGAAGAGGATCAGGTGGAGGCCCCTGATTCCAAGGACGAGGTCACCTGTGCGCCCTCCGTGACTTCCGTTGTGGTCTCTGAGCCCGTCCCCTCTACATCTGCCACCACGATACCTGTGGTACCGGGTACCCAGGATACCATCCAAGCTCTGGTGGCATTCCTGGATGCGGACCTCAAGAGGGAGCTTATGACCTTTAAGAAGCAGCCAAAGAAGATCTCCGTCAAGGATCTTCCCTCCTGCTCAGTGACCAATCCCTGGAGGCATGCAATCACGACTGGACGCATCTTCATCAACGATAAGCTGGGTGTCGTCCCCCTTGAAGAGGTGGAGTTCTACCCTTGCTTTGAAGCCTACCCGGACTGTTACATCCATCTCAAGTCCGAACCAGTCTCCAAGGAGGAGACTGAGCCTAAGGAAGTCATAGTGTTTGACCACACCAAGGCTCAAGCTATGCTGGCTGACTGCCTCAAGAGCAGAGGATATACCAACTCCAAAATGCCGGCGCTGAGCAAGAAACACCCGTCCTTTCTTGCTCCTCCCACCATGGTCTTTCCCTTCGCGGAAAAGGCCCTGAATTCCGTGTTAAAGGCGGTGGAGGAAGGAAAACCCTGCCCTACATTGGAGGAATGTAGGCCTCTCTCCCTCGCCCTACCTCCAGATGATAAAAGCTGGAAGGACATCCAGCTTACCTTCACGGTTGGAAAGCTTGAGGCTGACGTTGCTGGACGTCAGTTTAATGAAGACCTACCCAAGCTCGCCGACTATCTCTTGCGTCGAGAACAGGACATGAAGGAGAGGCTGGCTGCCTTTTTGTCTCTTCAAGTACAACTTGAGACAATGGCCGGGGACACTCGGGTCCCGGACTATTACATGGTTCTTGCAAAGACCCACCTTGCAACCTTGTTGAAGGACTTGTACAGCTTCATCAAGGCCCGAAGAGCCTGTAGAGAGTTCGTGTTTGCGGATGCCACCCTTAAACACGAACCCCGGAAACTGATCTCCTCCAACATCTGGGGCAAATACCTCTTTCCAGTAGACCTGGTGAAAGAGATTTCGGACAAAGCCGCCACTGAGAATCGTAACCTTCTCAATAAGTGGGGCATGTCCCGAAAGAGGAAATCTTCTCAGGATGAGGGTCCACAGCCTAAGAAGAAGTCCAACAAGCCCCGACCCCACCAGTGTCAGACCAAACGCCACTCCCCAGCTAGTGGCTCAACCACAGCAGACATTTCAGCTGGTCCCTCAGCCTGTGGTGGCCCAGTCACCAGTTTTCACCCCTGCCTACGAAAGGCAATCCACTACCTTTCGCTCCAGAGGTAGAGGCTCCGGCAAGGACTCTCGTCGTCCATCCAGAGGGAGAGGAGGAAGGGGAGAAAGCGGCTGAGGTGGTAAACCCTCGGGAAACCAGAAGCAATGAAGTGCTTCCGGTGGAAGGAAGACTCCGCCTCTTCCAGGATCGTTGGACCTTCGATCCTTGGGCCCACAGCATCGTCAGGAAGGGACTAGGGTGGAGCTGGATAAAACCACCTCCAGTCTTCCACCAATTCTTCCAACCCTCAACCCCCATCCTGGAAGAATATGTCCAAGAACTCTTGAACAAGAAGGTGATCAAGAGGGTGAAGTCCACCAGGTTCCAGGGAAGACTGTTTTGTGTTCCCAAGAAAGACTCAGACAAACTCAGAGTCATTCTGGACTTGTCCCCTCTCAACAAGTTCATTGTGAACAACAAATTCAAGATGCTGACTCTTCAACAAATAAGAGCCCTACTGCCTCACAAGGCTTACACGGTCTCAATAGACCTGGCGGATGCATACTGGCACATTCCAATGAATCACCAGGCTTCTTCCTACCTAGGATTCAAGCTTCAAAGAAGACTGTTATGTATTATTGTAACAATGTACTATATTATTTCAAGTGTTTCAGGTATTGCGCAACATTGCATCATATTGCATGAATAAGACATGTTATGCTTTGATCATAAGAGTAATGATTTGTTTTGGTATTAGGATTCAAACATTTGTTGGTTACCTCAGATAAGATGTGATTCTTTGTGATTTGTACTGGAGTAGGATTTAAGTCTTTTCAGAGCGATGCTCTTTTGTTTAACAATGTTTTGGTTTGTGAGATTGTTTAAGACGCTCCATCTGCACTTGGGAGTCAGCTGTCACAGAGTAAAGTTCATAATGTAGTCTTTTATACATTAAATGTATTTTTATAATACCAACGTATTATTACCCATCAAGCCACATTCGACGACGTCAGATGGGATCAGCTGAGAAATAATTACTAACAATTATTCATCTATGTTCCAGGTAATTATTATGGTTAATAGAACTTCCTACCTAAGCATCAATATCTTATATTTGACGACGTCAGATGGGATCAGCTGAGAAATAATTACTAACAATTATTCATCTATGTTCCAGGTAATTATTATGGTTAATAGAACTTCCTACCTAAGCATCAATATCTTATATTTGGCGACGTTTGAGGACGACGGACAAGCAGGGAGAAGCATTGGAGCCTATGCACAAGGACGGCCAGCACAAGAGAAGGTCTTTGTACATCGGGGGACAAGAGTAAAATTGCCCAATGAAGATTTTACCAGCAGCAGAATAGGAATTTCATCAAATACACAAAAAAGGGTGAAATTTAAAGTTGGGTAGGTAGGAAGTATACTTGTGACTGCAGAACAGTAACTTAACCTACCACAGTTATTAAGGTAAGCAAACAAAATGCCTATTAATATTGAACCACCTCAAGCTTTCAGCGTCACTGCTGAGCCTAATTCTGTTGCAACACGATGGCAACAGTGGTGTGAGGAATTTAAGATTTATTTAGAAGCATTAGGGAACATGAAGGATGCACAAAAAAAGGCATTATTACTTCATACAGCAGGTAGGGAAGTTCGGGAAGTGTTTAAGACTTTGCAGCCTACAGATGACACAAGTGAAGCTGCAATTAAGGCTCTTACCACATATTTTGCTCCTCAGGTCAATAAATTTTTTGAAAGATACCAGTTTTCAGCGCATGCTTATCAGAAAGAAAATGAAAGTTTAGATGCATTTGTGACTAGACTAAAGAATTTAGCCGTTTCATGTGAATTTCTAGAGTTAGAAAATGTTATCATAGATCAAGTAATTGTACATTGCACATCAGAAGAGCTAAGAAAGAAATTATTGCAAGATAAAGATTTAACATTAGAAAAGGTATTGATAACAGGCAGAGCTTTAGAAACATCAAATAGGCAAAGTCACATAATAGGTAGTTCTACAAGCAATAGAATGGAAAATTCTAAAATTAATACAGTAGGTTCTAAGTGGAAAACCAATGAGAATCAGAGAAGGAATATGTCAAAGCCTAGTCATAGAAAAGTGCCTAACACTAATGTTCATAAATATCAGAATCAGGCTTATACACAGAAACAACAGGAAAAACCCAAGTGATTTAGGTGTGGTAAAACTGATCATCTTGCATACGAAGCAAAGAAATGCCCTGCTACTGGACAGACATGCCAGAATTGCAGAAAGCTGGGTCATTTTGCAACTGCTTGTAGATTTCCTAAACAGTACGCAAAGAAAATAAATGCTACAGTTGATACTATGGGTCAAGAGAATAATGCAGAAAATGTTCATGATAATCAGGTTAGTTCAGAAACTGATTTTGCGTTTCACATAAACTCAGTCAACAAAGGTGCAAAGAAACATATCATGGTAGAAGTAATCATAAATGGTAAACCAATTTTGATGCAATTTGACACAGCAGCCAATGTATCAATTATGTCTGAGAAAATGGCTAAAAGCAGTCCTAATTTGTTATTAGAAGGTACAAATAGAGTTTTGAAAAGTTATAATGGTTTTGATATTCAGGTAATAGGTGCTTCGAACGTAGAAGTACAGTACAAAGAACAGAAATTAGAGAGAATGCCATTAACAGTAGTAAAAGGTAATGGACAAACTTTGCTAGGTTTAGATTGGCTACAGTATTTGAAGTTAGATTGGCCTAGTACTTTGAAGGTTGCAGGTAGACAAGATGAAAACAAAAATGAAATGTCTATGGATGATATCCTATCAGAGTTTCAAGACGTATTTGAAGATAAAATAGGTACAGTAAAGAACGCAAAGGCAATATTAGTTTTGAAACCTGACAGTTCTCCTAGATTTTTTGCTCCGAGACCAGTACCGTATGCATTGAAAAGTGCAGTTGAAACAGAAATCAGGAGATTAGAAAGTGAAGGTTCTTGGGATAAGGTTACATATTCAGATTGGGCTACACCATTAGTTCCTATTGTGAAGGAAAGTGGACAGGTTAGGTTATGTGGAGATTACAAAGTAACGTTAAATCCACAACTGCAAGTAGCTCAACATCCCTTACCAAATCCGAAAGACATGTTTGCAACTATGTCAGGATGCAGTGTTTTTTCTAAATTAGATTTAAGACAAGCATTTCAACAGCTTCAAATGGATGAAACTTCACAAGAATTATGTACAGTAAATACATCCTTAGGTTTGTTTAGGCCAAAGAGATTACCTTATGGGGTTGCAAGTAGTCCAGCTATATGGCAACAAACTATGGATAAGATTTTTTCAGGAATGCAAGGAGTATTCATTTTTATAGATGATATTTTAATTGCGGGTAAAGACACAAGAGAACATAGAGAAAGATTGCGAACAGTTCTGAAGAAGTTGAAGGAACATAATATTAGAGTAAATAAGAACAAATGTATTTTAGAAGTTGATTCAGTGGAATACTTAGGTTTTGTAATAAATGGCAAGGGTATTCACAAAACTAAAGAGAAGATTAAAGCTGTATAATCAACAAAAGTGCCAGAAAATGTTAAGGAATTACAATCATTTCTAGGTTTAGTAACATTTTATGGGAATTTCATTCAGAATTTGTCTACAATTGCACATCCATTGTATAATCTGTTGAATAAGGGTGTAGAATGGAAGTGGACAAAAGAGTGTCAGGAATCTTTTGAAAGAATCAAGCAGGAAATAACATCACCTACATTCTTAGTACATTATCAAATGGATTCACCAGTTAAATTAGTTTGTGATGCATCAAACATAGGTTTAGGTGCAGTATTATCTCATGTAATGCCAGATGGAACAGAAAAACCAATTGCATTCACTTCTAGAGTATTGAACAAGGCAGAAAGGAATTACTCTCAAATAGAAAAGGAAGGTTTAGCATTAGTTTATGGAGTTAAAAAATTCCATATGTATCTTTATGGTAGGAAAAAGTTCACACTTGTTACAGATCATAAACCTTTATTAGCAATATTGGGTCCAAAAGCAAGTTTACCTACGTTGGTAGCTGCAAGACTACAACGTTGGGCAGTTACGTTAGCAGCGTACCACTATGATATAGAATACCGTCCAACATCAAATATGGGTAATGCAGATGCTTTATCCAGATTACCCGTAGACAAAGCTCCAGAAGAGTATGATGACGGTGTTCTATTAATTTCTGTATATAATGTACCAATAACTGCAAAAGATGTAGCACACAATACCAAGCAAGACCCAGTACTTAGTAAGGTTTTGGAGAGTTTAATGACAGGTAGGGATTTATGTGGAAAGGAGGAAAATTGTAAACCGTATAAGGATATATGGTATGAACTGAGTGTGACACAAGGAATAGTGATGAGAGGTTCCAGGGTAGTTATTCCTAATTCACTGAGAAATAAGGTTTTGTCTGAAATACATGCTGATCACCAAGGTATTGTAAGATCAAAGTCAATTGCGAGAACTTTTTTATGGTGGCCATGTGTAGATAAAGATATGGAATGTTATATAAAGAATTGTATGAATTGTGTTATGCAACAAAACAATCCTCAATTTGCTAGAATGCACCCGTGGGAGTTACCCAGGTATCCATGGCAAAGAGTGCATATAGATTTTTTTGCAGGTCCTTTTTTGAATTATTTGTTTTTGATAGTAGTAGATGCTTACAGTAAGTGGCCAGAAATTATCCCAATGAAGACAACAACGTCTTACGCCACAATAAAAGAGTTAATGCAAATTTTTTCAATGCATGGTATTCCAGAAAGAATTGTTACAGATAATGGTCCACAGTTTACCTCACAAGAGTTTAAAGAATTTTGTAATGTCAATGGTATAAAGCATACATTTTCTGCTACATATCATCCATCCACTAATGGAGAGGCTGAAAGATTTGTTCAAACGTTTAAGCACAATATGAAGTGTAGAAAAGCAAATTCAGGTAATATATTTTTGCATGTGTCAAAATTTTTATTGTCTTATGGAACAACGCCGCACAGCACAACAGGCGTGGCACCTTCAAATTTGTTGATGGGAAGGAGGATAAGGTGTAAGTTAGATTTGTTGTATCCAAGTTTGCAAAGTGATTTAGAAGATAAAGGGTATAAACAAGTAGCAAAGCTTCCTAATGTAAGACATTTTTTACCTTTGTCTGATGTCATGGTAAGATCGTACAACACTCCAGAGAAGTGGGTACCAGGAGAGATTGTAAGAGAGATAGGAAATTTACATTATGATGTTCGTGTTGGTGATAATGTAAAACGTCATGTTGATCAATTACAGCCGTTAAACAGAAAGACAGTAGAGCATGTGAATGTTAGAGATGAGAAACTTAAAGAAGTAGTTAGATCAAATGAGTCAAATATTAACCAAGATGGTCCAACATCCAATGTAAATTCAGAACCAATTCATGTACCAGTACAAGATGAGGTTAAAGTGCTTCCTAATAGGATTAACTGAGGAAAGCCCCCTGAGAGATTAGATTTATGAATATTTTTACAATGTCAAGTTAAGGGGGAGGAGACTGTTATGTATTATTGTAACAATGTACTATATTATTTCAAGTGTTTCAGGTATTGCGCAACATTGCATCATATTGCATGAATAAGACATGTTATGCTTTGATCATAAGAGTAATGATTTGTTTTGGTATTAGGATTCAAACATTTGTTGGTTACCTCAGATAAGATGTGATTCTTTGTGATTTGTACTGGAGTAGGATTTAAGTCTTTTCAGAGCGATGCTCTTTTGTTTAGCAATGTTTTGGTTTGTGAGATTGTTTAAGACGCTCCATCTGCACTTGGGAGTCAGCTGTCACAGAGTAAAGTTCATAATGTAGTCTTTTATACATTAAATGTATTTTTATAATACCAACGTATTATTACCCATCAAGCCACATTCGACGACGTCAGATGGGATCAGCTGAGAAATAATTACTAACAATTATTCATCTATGTTCCAGGTAATTATTATGGTTAATAGAACTTCCTACCTAAGCATCAATATCTTATAAAGACAATACGCCTTCAGGGCTATGCCCTTCGGACTCAACGTGGCCCCAAGAATCTTCACGAAGCTCGCAGACACGATCGTCCAACAGCTACGCCTTCAAGGCATCCAGGTGATGGCTTACCTAGACGATTGGCTGGTCTGGGCAATATCGTTAGAAGGATGCTCGCATGCCTGCAGAAAGGTGACCCAGTTCCTGGAACATCTGGGTTTCAAAATCAACACCAAAAAGTCTTCACTGTCTCCAGCTCAGAAGTTTCAATGGTTGGGAATCCATTGGAACCTTCAGTCACACCGTCTTTCCATCCGTCTGAAGAAAAGGAAGGATATAGCCGGATCTGTCAAGAGACTTCTAAAATCCAAACAGATTTCAAGACGACAACAGGAACGAGTGCTCGGCTCCCTACAGTTCGCCTCGGTGACAGACCAGACCCAGTGCTACGAGCACAGCTAAGAGATGCATCGGGAGTCTGGAGACGAAAAGCATCCAACGCTCGAAAAGATCTCAAGAGACCTCTGCCAACCAGGCTTTGCTCACTCCTCAAGCCGTGGTCGGAGGCAAAGAACCTGAAAAGATCAGTTCCTCTTCAACCACCACCTCCGTCGGTCATCATCCACACGGATGCCCCGCTAGAAGGATAGGGAGGCCACTCCCACCAGCAACAAGTTCAAGGAACATGGTCTCCCCTATTCAAGACGTTTCACATCAACATCTTGGAGGCCATGGCGGTTCTTCTCACTCTGAAGAAACTGTCTCCTCGTCCTTCGATCCACATCCGTCTTACTCTGGACAGCGCCGTTGTGGTCAGATGTCTCAACCATCAGGGCTAGGGTGACCATACGTCCCTCTTTAAGGGGGACAGTCCCCCATTTTGACTCCTTGTTCCCCTAAAAATCACTCTCTGTGGGGGACGCCTTAATGTCCCCCTTCCAGCCATATGTCTCACATTTGACCCCCAATTGCCACTGCATATGTGTTTAGTTATATGAAATGATGATTTCTTTATTTTTTTACCAAATTTCTAAGGTTCACTTTTCTGCCTCATACAGTGCAGCAGCATAGCTTATGCTCCGATTTCTTTATACAAACTAAAGAAGAAGGGAACAAAGTTGCAGTTTTTTGACAATCCATTTTCAGAGGTTTGACTTTATTCTATACACGGTCAGAGTACAATTGAGTCCCAAAAATTTGTATGATGAAAGTTTCTTGCATCTTAAAAGACTTGAAAATGAAACTAACAGAACAAAAAAGAGAACTGTTCATCCCAATCATAATAACTAAGATGCTCCGAGATTTGGAGAGGAGTGGGAATAATGTTGAAGATTTTAAAACTGCAGTCCTTTTATGAAACAGTGGAATACTTAGATCAGTGGACTAAGCCATTTGATGAAGTGAAAAAATTTAATTGGGTCCTTCTTCCGAGTAATTCAATATGTTGGTCTTAGGTTCAGGATGCAGTGAACTGTATTCAAGGGATAAGACCTGATTTAGAAATAGATGATAATGAACTTTTTGACGAAATTACATATGTGAAAAATTTCTTGACAGATGAAAAGATGCAACAGTGGGAAGTAAGTGATATCGAGGGGGATAGAAAATGGGTAGATGTTTTCAGCCACTTTGATAATAAAAGCATTCCTTTCAGAAACATAACAAAGGTTATTGAATTTTTTCTAAGTCTACCTGGTTCCAATGATCCTACAGAGAAAGTGGTCTCCCTAATGAACAACTTCTGGACATCAGGAAAAAAGCCACTTACAAGTATCTACGCTGAAGTCTGCACTAAGTGAAATGTAACTTCGAATTGAATTGCAGTGAATTTCATGATTACCTTGACACTCGCCCATCACTCCTAAAGAAACTCAAATCAAGCCAAAAATACACCAAGAAATTATATAATATTTTGTTTCTTCTTTTTATGAAATGTGTACAATTTTCCTTAAGAATTGAAGAATAATTTTCTGTTTAAAATGTAAGCAATAATTTTTGAATAAAAACATTGTAATTAATAGCCCTTCTAAATTATCATAGTTTGTTATTGAATATACTTAGTTAAGATAAAATAAATCTAGTAATGCACTAAAGAATGATATAATTTTTTGTCTCTGTGTGTGACTATCTTTACAATTTTAACTAATCGAATAAATAACATTTCTTTAGAAATGTCAGTAGTAATGTCTGAATAAAAACACAGTAATTAAAAGACCATTTATCAGAACCTGTTGTTGAGAATACCTATATATTAAACTTCTGTATTTATGCCATGATGACTCAATATGAGTGCAAATTCACATGAGATTTATACTTCTGTCCCCCTTTGGCTATTCAAATAAATGGTCACCCTAATCAGGGCTCACAATCGCCCCAACTCAACCAGGTGCTGTTACCCATCTTCCGCCTAGCGGACAGGAAGAAATGGCACCTCTCAGCAGTTCACCTACAAGGATTCCGCAATGTGACGGCGGACGCTCTATCGAGGACAAGCTCCATAGAGTCGGAATGGTCTCTAGACGCAAGATCATTCTCCTTCATCTCCCGTCAAGTCCCGGAACTGCAGATCGACCTCTTCGCGACGAGCAACAACAACCAACTTCCTCTATATGTGACTCCATACGAGGACCCCAAAGCGGAAACGGCGGACGCCATGTCCCTGGATTGGAACAGATGGTCCAAGATATACCTGTTCCCTCCACCCAACCTCCTGCTGAAAGTCCTCTCCAAACTGAGAACCTTCAAGGGAACAGCAGCCCTAGTGGCTCCTAAGTAGCCCCAGAGCAACTGGTTCCCTCTAGTCCTGGAGCTACAGCCCAAGCTGATCCCTCTGCCGGACCCAGTTCTCTCCTAGCACGTTCAGAAGTCGACTGTCTTCGCTTCATCAAGGAAAACCAGAGACCTTCATCTCATGATTTTCTCTTCCTAGCCATGAAGAAAAGGTTTGGAATCTCGAAGAAATGTTTAGACTTCTTAGAGGAATACAAAACAAAGTCTACCAGAGGGCAATATGAGTCATCCTGGAAGAAGTGAGTGTCATTCGTCAAGGCAAAGAATCCTACGGAAATAACCATAGATTTCTGTATGTCCTTCATTCACCTTCATGGACAAGGCTTAGCAGCCAATACAATTTCCACCTGTAAATCGGCCTTGACAAGACCACTACTGTATGCCTTCCAGATAGACCTGTCAAGCAAAATCTTTAACAAACTTCCGAATGCATGTGCTAGACTCCGTCGTACCTTCACCAAGACCCATCTCCTGGTCTCTGGATAAGGTGCTCCATTTTACCTCTAGCTTGGACAATGAATCTTGCCCTCTGAAAAACTTGACTCAAAAAGTGATTTTCCTTTTTGCTCTCACCTTGGGAGCACGAGTCAGTGAAATAGTGGCTTTATATAGAGAAGAGGGCCAGATACAGTTCGCCGAAACAGGGGAACTTACCCTCTTCCCTGACCCAACGTTTCTCGCTAAGAATGAACTCCCTACTAAGAGGTGGGGCCCATGGAGAATCTGCCCTCTCTAGGAAGATGTCTCTCTATGCCCAGTAGAGAGTCTAAAGGTCTATATTCGAAGAACTTCAGACTTTGACGGAGGAAAACTCTTTAAAGGAGAAACATCGGGTAGTGATTTGTCCCTTAAACAACTAAGGGTGAAAATCACCTACTTTATCCGCAGAGCGGATCCTGACAGTACACCCGCAGGTCATGATCCTAGAAATGTCGCCTCTTCCCTAAATTTCTTCCAAGGAATGGATTTTGAAAGCCTTTGATCTTTCACAGGCTGGAAATCCTCAAGAGTGTTCTTTAAACACTATGCGAAGCAGGTGCACGAAGTCAAAAGATTCATGGTAGCCGCAGGTAGTGTATTGAAACCTGCTGCTTAGTGCTGCGTAGGACAGTGAGTTATTTTGGGACTCTAACTCAACGGGTGCCTGTGTTGACCCTAGTGCGATACATAGTGATTTTAAGTGCCACTTAGTGGCACAAAAGACTGTTCTTCTAACAGGGGGAAGTAACATAGACTTGAACACGTGTGCCACATGTTTATTTGGACATGAAGTGTATTGTGACTTAAAAGACTTTTAGTTCCTTTGGAACCCATGTGTGTAATGGCAAGTTTTCCTTTTCAGATTCCACACCCTTGTCTTATGTAGTCCTTGGTCTATGTTAATTAATAATTTTATTGTAAATTATTTATCCTATTTCATATTATCGCGAATATTTTCTTGAATAAAATAGAATTTTCGCTACCATATGCGTCTTATTTCGCCACTCTATATGAAATACACTACTGTTACTGAGTTTTATTTGCCCCTATTTTATCCTCTATTATAATTCATGTTATGATATTGCTCCTGTCTGATATAAGCTCACCTAAGAAAAGTGAAATATTTGTTCCTACACAAATAATTAACTTTCCTGATCTGTCTACGAGACCGACAAGATCCTCATCTACAGGTGAGTTTGTCTTCATCAGGATACTTCGAGATGTTCCTATCGTCCGAACAGGACTTCCCTGCCAGGGGGGCAGGAAGCCATGTCATAGTTTATGCCATTGGTATTGACGTAACGGAGATGTCACGGTCTCTAAGGTCATCAGACCAAAGGAATATTGTTTGAAGTAGAAGGCACTACCGAAACGGGGAAAATCCCCGACACACTAATTCTCTGGTACACTTCCACAAGGACGTCATGGCTTGAGCCCAAAAAATGGATTTTGAGCGAAGCAAAAAATCTATTTTTGGGTGAGATAGCCATGACGTCCTGATGGACCCGCCCTCGTTCTCTATTCCGGCCCGTCAGGCCCCTCCCTTTCTTATTGTATCATGGAGGCTGACAGATACGCTAGATAGAATCAGGAATGAAGCGCGCGGATGTGACGTAAACCAAGATGGCGGCCAGCTATGGCAGCCGTTTGTTTACATTGCCAGGTACCGTAACAGTAACGCAGGAGGAGAGTTTTGTAACGGCTCCTCCCATAACTCGCCACACTTCCCCCTCGAAGCGTAAACGCTATGTGGGGTGCAGATAGCTATGTGGCGTGTCAAGCATACGTCCCCTGTTATTATATGATATCCTAAAGGGAAACCTTATGGGTACTCGCGCCAGAAGTTAGAATTCTATGAGACCTTTAGTTTAATATCTACTGTAGTCATATATACCCTCAGGAAGCTACTGAAGGAACCTTCCATCAGGACGTCATGGCTATCTCACCCAAAAATAGATTTTTGGGCTCAAGCCATGTCGTCCTGATGGAAGGTTCCTTCAGTAGCTTTCTTTGGATATATATGTGTACCATAAATATTCCCAGATAATTAAACTAAAGATTTCACAGAATTCTAACTTCTGGCGCGAGTACCCTAAAGGTTTCCCTCTAGGATATCCTATATCAACAGAGGACGCATGCATTAACACGCCACATGGCTATCTGCACCCTACCTAGCGTTTATGCTTCGAGGGGGAAAGGTGGCGAGGTAACTGAGGAGCCGTTCCAAAGTTACCCTTCCTTCGTTACTGTTACGGTACTCGCAACGTAAACAAACTGTCCGCCATACTGTGTGACGTCACGTCCGTCCTCATTCCTCTTCTGGTAGCTCCCAACACCGTTTGTTTGTTCCCAGTGATCATCTTTTATCTTGTGCATCCTGCGCCATGTCTCAACCTTCTGCCTCGCCTTCTTCTGGAAAGTTGAGTACCAGGTTCTTGTATTGTTTAAATAAGCTCAGTCCGTAAAGTAACGATTTTTTTTTTTCGCTAAAATCTTGTGTTTTGTGGCGGAGCTGTGCCTTGCCTGGAGGCGCAATTTTATGACACCGCTGTTCGCCTCTCATGCTTTATTTAGTTAGCCAGAACAGCCCTCCCGGCCTTATAACTAATTAAAATATCATTAGTTATTTAGTCTTCATTAATAGGAATTAGTTATATTACGCTGATGGTATTCTTCGGCGCCTTAGTTAGCCGACCGGATACTAGACTTTTAGCTTAGCCTAGGCCGCAGCCTAGTGCTCATGTTTAATTCTGCATGATATAATAAGTGTTCCTAGTGTTTATGTTAATGAAGATATAGGCATTTTCGTTCTATAATCTGTTGTTACTAAAACACTGTGCATATAAGAATGCCTGGCACTTGTGTCAGTTTATTATGCTTAATGTCACCTGTGTAGGGAATACAGTCTATAGTGTTATCACTTAAACACAAAACTCAACACGATATGTCTTACGAGTCTATCGTGTACACCCTTCACTATAAGTCCCTAATAGTGCACTGTTCTTCGCAGTAATCAATCAGCGGGTTTTATCACACTGCCCGCCGCCACCACATGAAACTTAATTTCTTGTAATTGCTTCGCGTAGTGCTTGAAGAAGACCCTCGAGGACTTCCATCCACTATAAGCACAAAGACTTTCAAACGACATTGTTTGGAAGAAATTCAGAGACGAGGCAACCTTCCTCGGATCATGACCTGCGGGTGTACTGTCTGGATCCGCTCTGCAAATGAAGTAGGTGATTTTCGCCCTAATCTGTTTCAAGGATAACGTTGAACCAGAAGTATCTCCCCTGAAAAGCTGACCTCCCTTAAAGTCTGAAGTTCTACGAAGATAGACCTTTAGGCATTCCACTGGGCAGAGGGATGCTTCTTCCTTCAGAGGGCAGATTCTCCAGGGACCCCACCCTTTAGTGGGTAGCTCGTTCTTGGCGAGAAACGTCGGGTCCGGAAAGATGTTCAGATCTCCATTGTCTGTGAACTGAATGTGGCCATCGTCCCTCGAGAGGGCCACTATTTCGCTAACTCTGGCTCCCGAGGCTAGTGCAAACAAGAATATCACCTTCTGAGTCAAGTCTTTCAGGGAGCAATCCTCATTATTCAGGGTTGATGCTAAATGAAGAACTTTGTCCAAAGACCATGAAATGGGCTTAGGAGGAGCTGCGGGCCGAAGTTTTGCGGAGGCCTTAGGGATCTTGTTAATGATTTCATTGGAAAAGTCTACCTGGAAGGCACAAGGTATTGGTCTGGCCAGGGCGGATTTACACATAGTAATCGTATTGGCTGCTAAACCTTGTTCATGAAGATGGATGAAGAAGGACAAACAGAAGTCCGTAGAAATCTCCTTAGGTTTCTTCGCCTTGACAAAGGCCACCCATTTTTTCCAGGAAGACTCATATTGTCTTCTTGTTGACTTTGACTTGTACTCTTCTAGGAAATTGATACTGTCCCTAGAAATCCCAAACCGTTTCTTGACCGCTAAGGCGAGAAAATCATGAGATGAAGGGTCTGCGTTTTCACTGATGAAGCTGAGACAGTCAATTTCTGCACTTGCTGAATCAGAACTGGGTTCGGCAACGGGATCAGTTTCAGGCGTAGTTCCGTTACCGGGGGGAACCAAACGCTGTTGGGCCACTTGTGGGCCACTATTGCTGCCGTCCCCCGAAAGGATCTCAGCTTGTCGCGGACTTTCAGCAGAAGGTTGGTTAGAGGGAATAGGTAGATCTTGGACCATCTGCTCCAATCTATGGACATTGCATCCATCGCTTCCGCTAGAGGATCCTCGTACGGGGCTACATATCGGGGTAGCTTCTTGTTGTCGCTCGTTGCGAAGAGGTCTATCTGCAGTCCCGGGACTTTGCGTAAGATGAAGGAGAACGATCTTGCGTCTAGGGACCATTCTGACTCTATCGCTTTGGTTCTGGATAGAGCGTCCGCTGTCACATTGCGGAATCCTTGAAGGTGGACTGCTGACAAGTGCCATCTCCTCTTCTCCGCTAAGCGGAGGATGGCTAGTATCACTTGATTTATGTGAGGCGATCTCGAGCCCTGTCGATTTAGGCATCTCAATATGACTTCGCTGTCTAGAACCAGACGGATGTGGATTGAGCAGCGGAGTTTCAGTTTCTTTAGGGAAAGAAAAACTGCCATGGCTTCCAGGAAGTTTATGTGGAAGGTTTTGAAGAGGGGAGACCAGGTTCCTTGGACTTTCCGATAGTGAGAGTGACCTCCCCACCCTTCTTTTGAGGCATCCTTGTGAACGGTGACTGACGGTGGAGGTGGTTGTAAGGGAACTTTGTTCTTTAGGTTCTTGGCCTCTGACCATGGCTTGAGTAGGGATCGCAGACAATTTGGTGTCGGTCTATTTAGATCTCTTCGAGCGTTTGATGCGTATTTTCTCCAGACTCCTGATGCATCTTTTAATTGTGCTCTCAATACTGGATCTGTCACTGAGGCGAACTGGAGAGACCCTAACACCCTCTCCTGTTGCCTTCCTGATATCCTTACGGATCGAAGAAGGCCTCTGACAGATCCCGCTATATCTTTCTGTTTCTGTGATAGAATGGAAAGGCAGTGTGACTGCAAGTTCCAGTGGACGCCCAGCCACTGAAACTTCTGAGCTGGAGACAGTCGAGATTTTTCCTGATTGATCTTGAATCCTAAGTGTTCCAGGAACTGGATCACTTCCATGGAGGCTTGCCTGCATTCTTCTTCAGATGCTGCCCACACCAGCCAGTCGTCCAGGTAGGCTACCACCTGGATTCCTTTTAGGCATAGTTGATGAATGACTGTATTCGCAAGCTTGGTGAATACCCTTGGAGCTATGTTTAGTCCAAAGGGCATGGCTCTGAAGACGTACTGTCTTCTTTGTAGTTTGAATCCCAGGTAGGGAGAAACTTGACTGCTGATCGGAACGTGCCAGTACGCATCCGTCATGTCTATGGAGACTGTGTATGCCCGTTTGGGCAACAGGGTCCTGATGTGTTGAAGCGTCAGCATTTTGAACTTGTAGTTCATTATGAACTTGTTGAGTGGTGACAAGTCCAGAATTACTCTGAGCTTTTCCGAGTCCTTCGGAACACAAAATAGCCTTCCTTGGAATCTGACAGACTTTGGCTTCCGTATACTCTTTTGTTCAAGAGCTCCTGAACATATTCTTCCAATATGGGGGTTGAGTGTTGGAAGAATTGAGGGAAGTTTGGTAGAGTTGACCTCCAACTCCACCCTAGTCCGTTCTTGATTAGGCTGTGGGCCCAGGGATCGAAGGTCCAACGATCCCGGAAGTAGAAGAGTCTACCTCCTACCGGTAGCATCTCACTTTGAGTGCTGGGAGGAGGATTTACCTCCTTGGCCACGTCCACCCCTGTTGCCCCTACCTCTGGAGGGGCATCTGGAGGAGCCTCGAAAGGATCCTCGAGACTTCGGCCGATAGGTCGTAGACTGCCTTTCAAACACTGGGGTGAACACTGGTGACTGAGTCGCCAGGGTTTGGGGCACCAGTTGAAAGGTGGTGGGTGGTTGTGCCACCGTCTGGGGCACCGTGGCCACGGGAAGCTGCTGTTGCTGCTTAGGCCGAGAGGGCACTCTAGGTCGCTTTGATTTATTCTTCGGCTGGGGACCCTCGTCAGCTGAAGATTTCCTCTTGGTGGACAAGCCCCACTTGGAAAGGAGGTTCCTGTTTTCAGTGGCGGCTTTGTCCACGACCTCTTTGACCACTTCACTTAGGAAGAGGTCTTTTCCCCAGATGTTGGAAGCTATCAGCTTCCCATGTTCGTGCCTCACCGCAGCCGAGGCGAACACGAACTCTCTACAAGCCCTTCTGGCTTTAATAAAGTTGTACAGGTCTTTAGTCACCATCGCCAGATGGGCTTTGGCGAAGACCATGTACATGTCTGGTTTATCTGGGATGCTTGCCATTGTCTCCAGGCCAGTCTGTAGAGACAAGGAAGCAGCAAAGCGTTCTTTTGTCTCCTGCTCTCTACGCAGGAGAAAATCCGACAGCTTGGGGAGGTCTTCGCCGAACTGTCGTCCGGCAATATCTGCCTCCAGCTTCCCGACTGTGAAGGTGTTGTGGACATCCTTCCAGTCCGCATCATCTGATGGAAAGGCTAGGGAGAAGGGTCTACACTCTTCAAGTGTGGGGCACGGTTTCCCTGCCTCGATTGCCTTTAAGGCTGCCTTGAGCCCTTTATCCATAAAGGGGAAGACACGTTGAGGATCAGCAATGAAGGACGGGTACTTCTTGCTGAGAGCCGGCACCTTAGAGCTAGTGAAGGCCCTCTCCTTTAAGGTGGTGGTCAATAAGGCCTGAGCCTTAGAGAGTTCAAGGACAATCGTTTCCTTGGGCTCTGTCTCCTCTTTGGACGCTGGTTCCGTCCTGAGACGGACGTAGCAGTCCGGGTAGGACCCTTTGCTGGGCCAGAATTCAATATCCTCTACTGGGACAGTACCCAGTTTATTTGAGAGGAAGATCTTCCCGCCCGATATGGGCATGTGTTCAGCTTCTTCGGAGCTAAACGTGCCGCAACCAGTTGATGGATTTCGGTCAGAAAAGAGGCCTCCTTCTTGGCTGATTTCTGTTGCATGTCTTGCACCATGGACAGCAACGAGTGCAAAGTACTCGTAATCAAATCCAGTTGGGGCGCAGTGGAGGAAGTAGAAGGCACAGGCTCATTCCCTATGGCATTGCTGATGACACCAAAATCGTATCGGCTTTCTCCGGTAGTGGTTCGGGTGGAACATCATCCGCCTGATCCAGCTCCTCCACTAGGAGATTGTTCTCCGTCTCCTCTGAGACAACTGACATGTTGTCCTCAAGTTGGATGTTCTCCAAGGCATCCGAAACTTCAGATTCTTCCGGAATCTGAACAAGGGGAATCTCAGGTTGAGCCTGGGGAATGACTGCATCCGAAGATGCCCTAGGGAAGAGACATGCCCTCATCCTTTCATTAGGAAGGTATGGGCCGGAGGTATTCTTCTGAAAACCCCTAACCCATTTACGCAGCTTCTCCCTTGCTGCGTCCCTTGACTCAGTCGACTTTTGGTCATCAAAAGCCTCAGTTACCAGGTTAGTACAAACGGTACATACCTGCGGATCCCAATACTTGAGGGCCCCCTTGGTGACAGCACAGCAAGCATGGGCCCTGCACATGTCGTGGCCGCAGAGGTTCTTACTGCGGATCCGGCAAAAACTATTCCCGCACTCGGGATGCTCCTCCTGTAAAGAAAGGAAAAGTCTATTAGTATTGGGTGAAATTCTCAAATCTCAACATACATAATATATTATATTAGCTTGGATAGGGTAAGCTATAAGTAGGAAAGACACCTACATGTGTTTCCTGTCCAGCCAATTGCTATGACCTCCTCCAATACTGAAAACAGAATTCTTAAGAATTTTTAGGGGAAGATGATATCCTATGATATTAGTGTATCTTAACACAATCTTCCAGTTTCAATAATGGGGATTAAGGACAATAATGGATCATATCCAGTAAAGGAATAGAGAATCGCTCTCTTATATGTGATGGTCTCACAATAGGCTGCCCATGAAGCACCTTGTAGGTTGAAAAAACTTGGGCTACAGCACTGACTGTTTGGCAACAAGTTGTCAGACTTGTTAGGCCTGCCGGCATCTGCCGGCCTATACTGGGCTATTGAAGGCAAGTATTGTCTTCATAACATTGTGTGATAGGCCGCCGGCAACGACTCTGCCGGCGGCGGCGGCTGTGCCGGCCGGCAGTAGTATCTGCCGGCTGCCGGCGGCGATTCTGCCGGCCGGCAATGGCTCTGCCGGCAATGGCTCTACCGGCTGTCGGTGGTGTCATGGATCTGCCGGCCGGCGGCGGCTCTGCCGGCCGGCAGCCGAGGATCCTTCCATCAAGGGGAACCAAGGCAGTCAGCGGCAGAGGACCAGGATTGGGTGGCCGGCTGCCGGCCGGCTACTCAGAGGCCGGCAGTCGGTACCCGAATGTCCAATATCTTTGGCCCAGTATGAAAGTACGAGAGAAAGAAAGGATGGAGGAAGGCAAGGGTTCAGCCTTGCCGGCCTGCATCTAGAATGAGGGTTCAAGTGGAAGGGGAAATTAAATTCGGGCTTCCACCTAACCATATCCCAGTCATGAGGGATAATGGAAGGCAGTCCAAGGGAGGACCGATGAACACTCTAAAGAATATGAGGACACCCGCCGGCAGGCCGCTGGCTGGGGAGCCTCAGGCCAGTCCTACAAGAACCCTAGGGTCAATGTAGAACGACGGCCGGGAGGGTGTTGGATCATTTAACACGAAAGGGATAGAGGGGAGGGGTAGGTGTCCTATAGTTAAGGTAATGTCCGAAGGCACTACCCAACTTAGAGGATTCTGTTCTCGTAAAGTAATCTCAGATAGGGGAAGTCATTTCCCCAGGTTGGGTTAGTCAGGGAGAGGGTGTCCGTAGGACCCAGACTCGCAGAAGAGCAGAATCTCGTACCAGAGACCCTAGGCAATGAAGAAATCCTTTCTTCGGTCTAGGGACTACTGGCACAGGACTGTCTGCTAGGCCAGGGAAGGGAGAATTGTCATACAAAACTCCCAAGTATGGCCTAGGGAGGCCTAGCCTCCTGAAAGGGCAGCTTAACCTGACCTGGGAAGTCATTTCACCAAGACAGGGAGATGCCTAACACAGACTAATACTCTGATGTCCCGTCCTAAACTCAAAACCGACTCAGTGGTTAGGAGAAAGAAAACGGAACGTCTCAGTAAAACTTTGCCAGAACTCTGTTCACAGCAAAGAAAACTGAGAATAGCCTAGGCTAATCAGAGGGAAGGGGATTGCTCTTAAATCTCCTAGGAGATTGGTATCGACTTAGAAGGTATAGGAGGGGTCAGTCTCCCTTTAAAAGGCAATACAAGAGCAATGGGGACATGTATGAAAGTATAATAAAGCCTCTAGGCTAGTAGCCTAGGAGCATTGAGAATCGATCACCGAAACTCTCTGTATACTATCTTGGAAGAGGAAAGCATAATTAAGTAATATCAAACAAGTGTAAAAAATGCCTGTGCTTCAATACAACTTTACCAGGATGGTTATATCATGCATGAAGTGTGATGGTGCCTTGGCTAGGAAGCCTAGCACTCGTGAGGCTCGTTCAGAATAGCCAAATTCAAGACAACAAAGACATAATATAAGAATCCCTAGCTAAAAATCTAAATAGCTAAAGTTATTAAAGCATATAAATGCTGGGAAAAGGTCGTTCTGGCTAACTAAATGAACAGAAGAACAACCGCGTCACTGACGCCATCCGGCTGGCAAAAGCTCTTGTTACGTTAATTACGATCTCAATCGAAAAGCAAAACTGGCAAGAGCTTACATTTACACAAGATAAAGATATTACTTAACTTTCCAGAGGCTGATGAGGCTGGGGAAGACATCATAGACTCCAAAAAACTCAAAAAATCGCGAGAGAACTGGGAAAATCACCGGTCTATCGAAGCTACAAGCGAAAGAATGACAGTGGCGCCTCGGGTGGCAGACAGGCGCACTATTTGCGGTACAGTAGTGACTCGTCGAAAGCGATGTCTCTGGAACGACTCACCCTATTCTTGCCTCTCTTTCCCCTCGTAGTGAAAGCTCTATTAGGGGTGTAGATAGCCATGAGACATGTCAAGAATACGTCCTCTGATATTACGCGATATCCCTTCGTAAAATTTTAAGGGATATTCGCTCCAGGTATTAGAATTCTGGATACCTTTGGTAAATTCTCTGGGATATATCACTGTAGTCAAATATACCTAGGAAGCTACCTTTGAAGGAACTTTCATCAGGGCGACATGGCTACCTCACCCAAAAATAGATTTTTTGGGCTCAAGCCATATCGTCCTGATGAAAGGTTCCTTCAGTAGCTTCCTAGGGTATATTTAACTACAGTGGATATTCCCAGAGAATTAAACTAAAGGTTATCACAGAATTCTAACTTCTGGTGCGAGTACCCTAAAGGTTTCCCTCTAGGATATCTTATATCAACAGGGAACGCATGTATGAACCCGCCACATAGCTATCTGCACCCCATATAGAGTTAACACTTCGATATGGAAAGGTGGCTGAGTAACTGAGGAGCCGTTCCAAAGTTACTCTCATCCGTGGCTACTTTTGGTACTCGAGACATAAACAAACGGGCGCCATTGCTAAATGACGTCACGTCCGTCCTCATCATTTCGATTGTAGCTACTACGCTAAGTCGGATTTTTCCCAAGTGCCTCTTTTATCTGCTTACATCGCCGTTATGTTGCAGCCTTCAGCCTCGCCTTCTTCTGGAAAGTTGAGTACCAGGTCCTAGTATTGTTTAAATAAGCTCTGGCCGTAAAGTAACTTCTATTTTTCCTAAAATATTGTTTTGTGGCGGAGCTGTGCCGATACCGGACGTGCCATGACGGTGTCGCTGTTCACGTTGCATGCTTTATTTAGTTAGCCAGAACAGCCTTCTCCGGTTCTTTAACTAATTAATATTATTAGTTATTTAGTCTTCATAGCTAGGAAATCATTATATCGTGTTTTAGCGCTCATTAGACTACGGTCGTTGATCAACCCCATACTAGATCGCTAGCCTAGCCCCTAGGCTTGACAGCCTAGTGCTCACTTTAATGCATAATATATATATATATATATATATATATATATATATATATATATATATATATATATATATATATATATATATATATATATATATATATATCAGTGTTCCTAAGTTAAGTTATGAAAATTTTGGCATTATTAAACATACTAGTTACTGTGATGTAAGTGTTTTCGCCTTCGGGGACCATACAAGGGACTGAGTTGGTTTGTGTACCAACCCCCTCCTAACCTAATGCAGGAACCCTTGTATGCTTCCTATTCCCTTTACCTATGGGTAATTCCCTCTGGGTAGCCTCGCTTTTCCCTTATTCTATAATAGGAAGAATCTTGTCTTCACCCAGAGTATTTATCGCTTCTCAGCCTACCCTAAGGGAATGAACCCCCCTTAGGGTCGTGCCTGAGACATTAGGAAGGGCTCTGCCATCCCCAGTTGCACTTGGTTGGGTTACTCCTTCCTCCCTGCAACTAGCGATGTGTCTTTCCAGGCCTTCCTAGCCTAGGAGTTGGTCCTCCTAATCTAGGTTAAGCTCTGTGGGTAGACTCTGGCTTATTATAGTTTAGGACAGTACATTAGTACTGTACCTGATCTGGGCTACCTATCCTAGGTTAGGGAGTGTTCTCCCTTGCCTTGGTGGCCTCTCTCATACAGAGTCTACCCATTTATGAAAGACCCCTACTTCTCCCTCCCCACTCTATCCCTTTGGTGTAGGCCTGCCTACACACCCCTGTCCTCGGTCCTACAACTCCTCCCTTGGGTGGAGTGGTAGGGCTAACCTTGTTCTCCTGCTGAGCTGGCCGCTCTGGTACACATACCATTCATAGCGTTCTATAAGGGTGGTTGGCGGCGGCAATCCTGCCGGTGGAGGATTCCCCCTCTTTGAGTGCTCTCTATCCCTTCCTTGGGTTACCTCAGGCTCCCGGCCGTCTGCCGGCCCACTGCCGCCGGATGTTAGGATTACCTACTCCTATCATGAGTGCACTCTCTCCGGAGGGATGCCAGAGGGGTATAGGATATTACCCCTCCCATCCTTCCTTACCTTTCTCTCTCTCTATCATGGTGCCGGTCCCTTGCCGCCTCTACTGCCGGCGATAACCGCCACTACCTCAGGTGACCTCTATTCATAAGATGCCTCCCCTCTACAACGTCAGTCTACCGCCTGTCGGAGGCTGCCACCTTCCGTCGACATTCCGCCGACGTCCCACCCCTTATATTTACCTAGCGACAGCCGGCTGACTGCCAGAGGCTGCCGGCATTGATTGCCGGCAGTCTAGGTATCCGCCCTTTATATATATATATATATATATATATATATATATATATATATATATATATATATATATATATATATATATATATATATATATATATATATATATATATATATATATATATATATTTTTGGGCTCAAGCCATGGCGTCCTGATGGAAGGTTCCTGTTTGGTAGCTTCCTTGGGTATAAGACTACTAAGATATTCCCAGAGAATTTAACCACAGGTTATCACAGAATTCTAACTTCTGGAGCGAGTATCTCAAAGGTTTCCCTTTAAGACATCGTAATACAACAGGGGACACGCATGTCTGGTCGTGCCACATAGCTATCTCCACCCCGAACAGAGTTAACGCTTCGGTGTGTAAGGGCTGAGAATAGCTGGGAGCCGTTCCACAGCTAATTTCACTCGTGGCTACTACTGATACTCGAGACGTAAACAAACGGACGCCATTGCTCTAATGACGTCACGCGCGTCTTTATCCTTTGTTTAGTAGCTGCCCTACTTAGACGGATTTTCCCTTGTGTGAACTTTATCGCTTTGCATCTTCGCTATGTCGTTACCTTCAGCCTCGCCTTCTTCTGGAAAGTTGAGTACAAGGTTCCAGTATTGTTTAATTAAGCTCTGGCCGTAAAGTAAATATTATTTCGCGAAATAATTGATGTTTTGTGGCAGAGCTGTGCCTCTACCGGACCCGCCATTTTATGGCGTCGTTGTTGTTTTGCATGTCCTATTTAGTTAGCCACAACAACGCTTCCGGCCTTATATACTAATCGAATACATTAGTTTATTTAGTCTTCATAGCTAGGAACTTTTATATCGTGTTTAGACGCTTTTTATCGGTCATCGATTGACCTCATACCAGTCGGCTACTATAGCCCCCAGGCCAGGAGCCTATATACAAGTGTTCATGCATGATTTATCAGTGATCCTAGACTAAGTTATGAAGATAGTGGCATTATTATTTTACAATACTTTTGACTAGTGATGCAAATGTTTTCGCCTTCAGGGACCATATAGGGGATAGGCTAGTCAGTGATTCTTTCTAGCCTAACCTAACCTTAGGACCCCTATATGCTTCCTTCATCCCCTGCCTTGGCACTCCCTCTAATTAGCCTTGATCCCTTTTCTGAGTAAAGGGATTTATTGTCTAATAGAGTATTATATCGCCTCTCAGTCCTCCCTAAAGGAATGAACCCCCTTTAGGATTGCGTCTGAGAGTGAGGTTAGGCTAGCCTACCTCTATGGCTAGGATAGTCTACGACTTTCCTGCGATAGCGATACGTCTTCTTCCTTGCCTAGTTCAGGACTTTTAGCCCTGATCTAGGCCGGGTTAGGAAGGTTTCTCTGTTCCATGCTGAAACTGTACTCTTGCACCGTTTTAGCCGATCAGCCTAATCTTAGGTTAGGGAGTGTCCTCCCTTCCCTTTGTGGCCGCTCTGGTACAGAAATCCTTCCTGGGAAGACCCCTCTCTTCTCCCTCCCCACCTATCTCTTGTATAGCCTAGCCTATGCTTAGGTTAGTTTATACTCATCTGTCCCCTGTCCTACAAATCCTCCTTAGGGTGGATGAGTAGGGCTACCCGAGCTTCCCTGTGCTGTCCGCTCTGGTACATATACCTTCATAGTGTCCTATAAGGTTAGTTACTAGTGTAGCTCTGCATAAGGGAGTCTCCCCCCCCCCCCTCTTGGGTGTTCCCTAGTCCTCCCTTGGGCTACCTGCTCCCGGTCCCTAGTGACCCCTGCTTATGGATGCTAGAGCCTGTCTCTATCATGGGTACACCCCCTCAGGGAGGGGGAGGGATGTCTGGAACCCTGACGGTACTTCCTGCATCCTTCCCCCCCTCCCCCTGTCTCTCTATCTATCCGGGTGCCGGTCTCTTGCCGCCTCTTCTGCCGGCAATACCTGCCTCCCTCTTGGTGACTTCCCTACCCTTGCCGCCAGCCCCCCGTGTACCGAGGGACTGCCGGCTGCCGCCGGCTACTACCGGCAGCTCTCCCACTCCTATCTAATCGTCCGCTTGCCGGTCGATCTCCGGAGTGCCGGCATATACTGCCGGCAACCCGATACTACCTGTACCATCCTTACCCCAGTCACCAATCCGGCATCCTCCGGCTGCCGGAGCTGCCGCTCCCTGCCGGCGTGCCGCCGTTGTGCCGGCGGCCGCCATCCTGGTATCTAACTGACTTTGAAAATTGTCTGTTCTAGTGCCAGAATCTATGCTGGAGCGAGCTCCGGCGTGCCGGCGGCTTGCCGGATGCCCCGGAGGCGTCAAGAATACTTGCACCCCCTCTCTGTAGCTATCATAAGACTAAGATAGCCCTACCTTGCAAATAGATAAGCTGCTTTGCTTCTAAGATCAGTACCTAGTACTGCTCTATTCGTGATCATGCTGTCTCTTTGCATTCTTCTATTTCCAGCATGCTATGTGCATCTTAGCGCGGCTGGTTGCCAGAAGCAGTTTCCCTTAATGAGGCCTTCTGGCTCTTATCTGGGAACCGAATGAATTCGATCCCAACTTTGTCCTTGGCTTTCCATGGAGTTCCAATATAATGGGAATCCTAGGAAACTATATCCAATGATCTCGGTCATTTGGATTATCCCAGGACCAAGCCTATGGTAACCAGCCGGGCGAGATGCATGGAGCGTGTTCTCCTTTACTGTTTCATTCTCTATGCATCACACCTTCTTTAAGTTAAAATTAATGATTAATATTAACTTAATTTAAGAGCCATTCCTATGACTCCCCCATACTCATTTTCTCTTTCTTCCACAGGAGGAGCAGATGAAGTGCGATTTCGCATACTGTGCTGTGAAACGCTCGCAGTTTTACGGACATACGGCGTGCAGGACTCACGCCCCTTGCTCAGACAAGAAAGGGGATTGGAAGTTCTGGAATCCACTGGAATGTACGGTCTGCCAGGCCTACCTAGTTGAGGCCTTCCATAACCCTCCCTCAGCGGAGGTTAGAGACATTGCTCGTGAAAAACTGCGCAAGTGGGTGCGTGGTTTTCAGAGAAATGCTACTGGACCGTACCTGGCCACCGAAGAACTGAGGTCCCTGTTGTTCCCTAAGGCCTCCCCTGACTCAGTGGTTCCAAAGGAAGCAATCCCCACTGTCCAAATTACGGTGGAACCTGATGTGGTCATGGCTCAGTCCATGCACGAGTGTCGTTTAGATTCCGAGGATGATGAACAGATCTCTGACGTCTCGGAAGACACGGAGAAGACGCTTATGGCTCAAGGAGCCGAAGAGGACGAAGACAAGGTGGAATACACCGAGTCGGAGATTGGAGCTACTCCCTCGTCCATCCCTCCGCCTACTCCTACACCGACGGATGTGTCCATCCCGTCTACCTCCTCGACCCCGGATCCTTCCTCTTCTACCCAAGAACTGATCCGACTGATTAGAGCTGTCATGGACGACAGACTGAAGGAGAACCAGGAGTCCATCAGGTCTATGATTGGATCCAGAGAACCGAAGAAGATCTCGGTCAAGGATCTCCCAGCTTGCTCTCATGCCAACCCGTGGAGGTATGCAGAGCATATGGTTATTGCGACCGGCAGGATCTTTGTTAGTGACAAAATCGGCACGGTCCCGTTGGAAGATGTGGAGTTCTTCCCAAGCTTCGAGGCCTACCCGGACTGTTACGTCCGGCTTCGTTCCGAACCTGCCTCGAAGGAGGAGACCGAACCTAAAGAAGAGATAGTGTTCGATCTCGCAAAGGCCCAGGCTATGCTAGCCTCCGCATTTAAGAGCAGGGGCTTTACCTGCTCTAAGCTTCCTGCCTTGAGCAAGAAGCATCCTACATATGTCGCACCTGACACTGCGATTCTTCCATTTTTGGAAAAGGCCTTGGCTGCATGCCTTAAAGCGGCGGAAGAAGGAAAACCCTGCCCTGCACTGGAGGAGTGCAGACCCTTCTCCATCGTGACACCCCCTGACACTAGACAATGGAAAGATGTCCAACATACTTTCGTCGTGGGTAGGCTCGATCCTGACGTCGCCGGACGTCAGTTTAATGAAGACCTCCCTAAGCTCAATGATCACCTCCTTCGCCGGGAACAAGACACGAAGGAGAGGCTTGCGGCATCTCTTTCTCATCAAGTCCAACTTGAAGTTATGGCCTGTGACACAGCAGTACCCGATCACTACATGGTACTGGCCAAATCCCACTTACTCACGGTAATGAAGGACTTGTACCATTTCATAAAGGCTCGTAGAGCCTGTCGTGAATTCGTGTTTGTCGGTGCCACCGTGAAACACGAACCCCGGAGGCTGATTTCCTCCAACATCTGGGGAAAGCACCTGTTTCCTTCTGACCTTGTCAAGGAAATAACTGACAGAGCCGCCACGGAGAATAGGAACCTTCTCCACAAGTGGGGCATGTCCAGAAAAAGGAAAACCTCTCAGGACGATGGACCTCAGCCTAAGAGGAAACCTCAGAAGCCGAAACCCCAGCAACGTCAACAAAGACGTCAGTTTCCGGGACCCGCTACCTCCCAAGTGGTTGCCCAACCACAACAGACCTTTCAATTGGTCCCCCAACCGGTGTTGTCACAGTCACCGGTCTTCACCCCTGCCTTTGAGCAGCCATCCACTACCTTTCATGCCAGAGGTAGAGGCTCGTCCAGGGGTGCAAGCAGAGACGCCTCTCGTCGTCCCTCCAGAGGTAGAGGAGGAAAGGGAGCTAGCGGCCGAGGCAACAAGTCCTCGGGACACCAGAAGCAATGAAGTGCTTCCGGTGGGAGGAAGACTCCGCCAATTCCAGGATCGTTGGACCTTCGATCCTTGGGCACACAGCATCATCAAGAACGGTCTAGGCTGGAGTTGGGTGCAACCACCCCCAATCTTCCAGCGGTTCTTTCAACAATCGACCCCCATTCTGGAAGAATATGTTCTAGACCTCTTGAACAAGAAGGTGATAAGGAAGGTAAAGTCCACCAGGTTCCAAGGGAGACTGTTTTGCGTTCCCAAGAAGGACTCAGACAAGCTCAGAGTCATTCTGGACTTATCCCCCCTCAACAAGTTCATAGAGAACAACAAATTCAAGATGCTGACGCTTCAACAAATAAGGACCCTTCTGCCTCAAGGTTCCTACACGGTCTCTATAGACCTGGCGGATGCCTATTGGCACATTCCAATGAACCATCACGCTTCCTCCTACCTAGGATTTCGACTCCAAAGGAAAAGCTACGCTTTCCGGGCCATGCCATTCGGCCTCAATGTGGCCCCTCGGATCTTCACAAAGCTGGCGGATGCCATAGTACAACAGCTCCGCCTAAGATACGTCCAGGTGATGGCCTACCTCGACGACTGGCTAGTCTGGGCTCCATCGCCCGAAGAGTGTACAAAGTCTTGCGACGAAGTTACCCAGTACCTAGAACACCTGGGATTCAAGATCAACGAGAAGAAATCTCGCCTCTCTCCGGCTCAGAAGTTTCAGTGGCTGGGAATCCACTGGAATCTTCAGTCACACCGCCTTTCCATCCCCCAGAAGAAAAGGAAGGAAATAGCAGGGTCTGTCAAGCGACTACTGAAATCCAAACGCATTTCAAGACGACAGCAGGAACGAGTTCTAGGCTCTCTACAATTCGCCTCAGTGACAAACCCAGTGCTTCGTGCACAGCTAAAGGATGCCGCGGGAGTCTGGAGACGATCGGCATCCATCGCTCGAAGAGACCTCAGGAGACGGCTTCCAAACAGACTTCGACGCCTCCTAAAGCCGTGGTCGGAAGCAATGGCCCTGAAAAGGTCCATTCCTCTCCAACACCCTCCTCCATCACTCAACATCCACACGGATGCCTCACTGGAGGGCTGGGGAGGTCACTCCCACCTGAAACAAGCTCAAGGGACCTGGTCTCCACTATTCAAGACGTTCCACATAAACATCTTGGAGGCCATGGCGGTCCTTCTTACTCTGAAGAAGCTATCCCCGCCGCCCTCGATCCACATCCGTCTAACCCTAGACAACTCGGTGGTAGTTCGTTGTCTCAATCGCCAGGGCTCAAGATCGCCCCAGATAAATCAGGTGCTTCTCCCAATCTTCCGTCTGGCGGAGAAGAAGAAGTGGCACCTGTCTGCAGTTCACCTACAAGGATTCCGCAACGTGACAGCGGATGCTCTATCTCGGACAAACCCGATAGAGTCGGAATGGTCTCTAGACGCAAGATCATTCTCCTTCATCTCTCATCAAGTCCCAGAACTTCAGATAGATCTCTTTGCAACGAGCGACAACAATCAACTTCCTCTGTACGTAGCCCCGTACGAGGACCCCAAAGCAGAAGCGGTGGACGCCATGTCACTGGACTGGAACAGATGGTCGAAGATATACCTGTTCCCTCCCACCAACCTTCTGTTGAAAGTCCTCTCCAAACTGAGAACCTTCAAAGGGACAGCGGCCCTAGTGGCTCCCAAGTGGCCCCGGAGCAACTGGTACCCCCTGGTCCTGGAGCTGCAGCCCAAGCTGATCCCTCTCCCGGGCCCAGTTCTCTCTCAACAAGTACAGAAGTCGACTGTCTTCGCTTCATCATCGAAAATCAAGGACCTTCATCTCATGATTTTCTCTCCCTTGCCGCAAAGAAGAGGTTTGGGATCTCGAAGAAAAGTCTAGACTTCCTAGAGGAATACAAGACCGAATCCACGAGACGGCAATATGAATCATCCTGGAGGAAATGGGTCTCCTTTGTTAAAGCAAAAAATCCTAAAGAAATCACCATTGATTTCTGTATGTCCTTCTTCATTCACCTTCATGGACAAGGATTAGCAGCCAATACGATTTCAACCTGCAAATCGGCTTTGACTAGACCAATTCTATATGCTTTCCAAATTGATCTGTCCAACGACATCTTTAACAAACTGCCGAAAGCATGTGCTCGCCTACGCCCAGCACCCCCTCCGAAACCGATCTCCTGGTCACTAGACAAGGTGCTCCATTTCGCCTCCAACTTGGACAATGATTCATGCCCCCTCAAGGATCTGACTCAGAAAGTTATATTTTTATTTGCTCTCGCCTCGGGAGCTCGAGTCAGCGAAATAGTGGCATTATCAAGAGAAGAGGGACACATCCTGTTTGCTGATTCAGGAGAAGTGACCCTCTCCCCTGATCCGACGTTTCTCGCCAAAAATGAATTACCCACCAAAAGATGGGGCCCTTGGAGAATATGCCCCCTGAAGGAGGATGTCTCTCTATGTCCAGTAGAGAGCCTCAAGGTCTATCTTCGCAGAACTTCAAACTTTGGTGGAGGCCAACTCTTCAAAGGAGAAACATCGGGCAGCGACCTGTCACTGAAACAATTAAGAGCGAAAATCACCTACTTCATTCGCAGAGCGGATCCGAACAGTACACCCGCTGGTCATGATCCTAGAAAAGTGGCATCTTCTCTGAACTTCTTTCAGAGCATGGACTTTGAGAGCCTTAAAAACTTTACGGGCTGGAAGTCCTCGCGAGTTTTCTTTAAACATTATGCGAAACAAGTGCACGAAATCAAACATTTTGTGGTAGCCGCAGGTAGTGTTATGAAACCTGCACCTAACTCTGCGTAGAACAGTGAGTTACTTGGGACTCTAACTCTTCGGGTGCCTATGTTGACCCTCGAGCGATTCATAGTGATGTCTAAAAACACTTAGTGCTTTTATAACTGTTCTTATCCCAGGTGAAATGTCATAGTGTCACACAAGTGCCGCATGCCTTGAGCATGATGTGTTATTTAAAGACTTGCGTTCCTCGAGAACGAGTACCTACTAATCCTGAAATTCCCTTTCAGATTCAAGAGCAAGCCTTTATTTCTATGTACATTATTATTACTGTAAATGAACTTTACTTTTGCTGTAAATTATTTAATTTCTGCATTGTGAAATAAAATTTCTATTTTATTACTTATGCGTCTCTTTCAGCTCCTACTTACTATGAAATACATACGGTCATAGTTTTATTTATTCCTCCTTTCTTATGGTCATGAAGAATTTAAGATGTCTATTCCTAAATTATATTCACCTTGTCTCAGTAAGGTTCCTACACGAATACTTACTTCTGATAATCAGGAGATGAACTCTACACACAGTGCCCAACCACCACTGGCCTACTTCAGAATGTTCCTATACAAATATCAAACATTCTGCTTCATCTCTAAGCTCTTAAAAGTTCTTCTGTCAAGATGAATAGCCCTTCAATACCACTTTGACGTCGGCATAGCCCATGGGAACTTCCTACCAATGGGGGGCAGGATATTTCGTTCCTATGGTTCTTACCTAAGATTACTTTGCTGTTTTGTCAATGCCTAGGCACTTAACTCTGGGGGAAAATCTACCACGATACATTGATTCTCTGGTACTCTTCCATCAGGACGCCATGGCTTGAGCCCAAAAAACGGATTTTGAGCGAAGCGAAAAATCTATTTTTGGGTGAGATAGCCATGGCGTCCTGATGGACCCTCCCTACTACTTCGTTCAGTTTGTTCCCACCCTACACAATTGTATCATGGTGATGGGCAGCAACTGGCGCCAGGATAAAGACGCGCGTGACGTCATTAGAGCAATGGCGTCCGTTTGTTTACGTCTCGAGTATCAGTAGTAGCCACGAGTGAGATTAGCTGTGGAACGGCTCCCAGCTATTCTCAGCCCTTACACACCGAAGCGTTAACTCTGTTCGGGGTGGAGATAGCTATGTGGCACGACCAGACATGCGTGTCCCCTGTTGTATTACGATGTCTTAAAGGGAAACCTTTGAGATACTCGCTCCAGAAGTTAGAATTCTGTGATAACCTGTGGTTAAATTCTCTGGGAATATCTTAGTAGTCTTATACCCAAGGAAGCTACCAAACAGGAACCTTCCATCAGGACGCCATGGCTATCTCACCCAAAAATAGATTTTTCGCTTCGCTCAAAATCCGTTATATATATATATATATATATATATATATATATATATATATATATATATATATATATATATATATATATATATATATATATTTGGGTGAGATAGCCATGGCGTCCTGATGGAAGGTTCCTTTTTGGTAGCTTCCTTGGGTAAATAACTACTAAGATATTCCCAGAGAATTTAACCACAGGTTATCACAGAATTCTAACTTCTGGAGCGAGTATCCTAAAGGTTTCCCTTTAAGACATCGTATATCAACAGGGGACGCATGTATTAACGCGCCACATAGCTATCTACACCCCGAACAGAGTTAATGCTTCGGTGTGTAAGGGCTGAGAATAGCTGGGAGCCGTTCCATAGCTAATCTCATTCGTGGCTACTACTGATACTCGAGACGTAAACAAACGGGCGCCATTGCTTAAATGACGTCACGTCCGTCTTCATCCTTTGTTCAGTAGCTCGCCCTACTTAGACGGATTTTCCCTGTGCTTCACTTATCGCTTTGCATATACGTAATGTCGCTACCTTCAGCCTCGCCTTCTTCTGGAAAGTTGAGTACAAGGTTCCAGTATTGTTTAGTTAAGCTCTGACCGTAAAGTAAATATTACTTTCCGAGATGATTGCTGTTTTGTGGCAGAGCTGTGCCTCTACCGGACCCGCCATTTTATGGCGTTGTTGTTGTTATGCATGCCTTATTTAGTTAGCCACAACAACGCTTCCGGCCTTATTTACTAATCGATTACATTAGTTTATTTAGTCTTCATAGCTAGGAACTTTTATATCGTGTTTCGACGCTTTTTATCGGTCATCGATTGACCTCATACCAGTCGGCTACTATAGCCCCCAGGCCAGAGCGCCTGTATATAAGTGTTCATGCATGATTTTATTAGTGATCCTAGGCTACGTTATGAAGATAGTGGCATTATTTTACAATACTTTCGACCGTGATGCAAGTGTTTTTTCGCCTTCAGGGACCATATAGGGGATAGGTTAGTTAGTGTCCCTTCCTAACCTAACCTACTTGTAGGACCCCTATATGCTTCCTTCATCCCCTGCCTTGGCATTCCCTCTGTTTAGCCTTGATTCCCTTTCTGAGTAGAGGGATCAAGTGTCTAATGGAGTATTCATCGCCTCTCAGTCCTCCCTAAGGGAATGAACCCCCCTTAGGGTTGCGTCCGAGAGTGAGGTTAGGCTAGCCCTTCCTCTATGGCTAGGAATAGTCTATGACTGTCCTGCGATAGCGATATGTCTTCTATCCTTCCTAGTTCGGGGCTCTTAGCCCTGTTCTAGGTTAGGTTTTGGAAGGTTACTCTGTCCCCTGCTGAAACTGTACCCATGCACCGTTTCAGCCTGGCGGCCTTATCTTAGGTTAGGGAGTGTCCTCCCTTTCCCTAGTGGCCGCTCTGGTACAGAACCCCTTCCTTGGAAGACTCTTCTCTTCTCCCCTCCCCACCTATCTCTTGTATAGCCTAGCCTACACTTAGGTTAGTCTATACCCATCTGTCCCCTGTCCTACAACTCCTCCTTAGGGTGGAGTGATAGGGCTACCTTGAGCTTCCTTGTGCAGTCCGCTCTGGTACATATACCCTTCATAGTGTCCTATGGGGTTAGCCACTGGATGCGTTCTGCATGTGGAGGTCTCTCCCCTCTTGGGTGTCCCCTAGCCCTCCCTTGGGCTACCCTAGCTCCCGGTCCTCTGCGACCCCGGCTCCTGGGTGATAGAGCCTGCCTCTATCATGGGTACACCCTCTCAGGGGGGGGATGTCTGGATTCCATGACTGGACTTCTTACATCCCTCCCCCTGTCTCTCTCACTATCCGGGTGCCGGTCCCTTGCCACCTCCACTGTCGGCGATACCTGCCTCCTACCTTGGTGACTCTCCCCTACCCTCATGCCGCCAGCCCCCCCCGCTTGCCGGGGGACTGTCGACCGCCGCCGGCTCCCGCCGACGGCCTTCCTCCTTCCTCCTAGCTTCACCGTCCGCCTGCCGGTCGGCCACCGGAGTGCCGGCATTCACTGCCGGCAACCTGGTTCAGCTATAACCATCCTTATCCCAGTCACCAATCCGGCATCATCCGACTGCCGGAGCCGCCGCTCCTCTGCCGGCGTGCTGCCGTTGTGCCGGCGGCCGCCACCCTGGCTTTACTCTTGACTTCCATTTGTCTGTCCTAATGCCAGAAACTCTGCTGGAGCGGCCTCCGGCGTGCCGGAGGTCTGCCGGAACCTCCCGGAGGCGTCAAGGATACTTGCACCCCCTTCTCCTAGCTATCACTTGTATACTGATAGCCCTACACTGCAAACAGATAGCCTGTTTACACTCTTTAGATCAGTGCCTTGGTACTGTTCTATTAGTAATCATGCTGTCCCTTTGCATTCTTCAAAATTCCAGCATGCTGCGTGCATCTTAGCGCGGCTGGTTGCCGGAAGCAGTTACCCTAAGGGACCTGTTAGCTCCCTAATTTGGGACTGAGTGATCTCAGTCCCAAACTTATCCTTGGTTTTCCATGGAATTCCATTGCCCTGTGGAATTTCAGGGAATACTATCCTGTGCCTTCGGCCATCTCGGATTATCCAGGGATAAAGCTTGCGGTAGCCAGACGGGCGAGATGCATGGAGTATGTTTTCTTTACTACTTCAATCTCTATGCATCACACCCTTTCTTTAAGTTAATATTAATGATTAATCCTAACTTAGCTTAAGAACCATTCTTATGACTCCCCCATACTCATTTTCTCTTTCTTCCACAGGAGGAGCAGATGAAGTGTGACTTCGACTTCTGCGCTGTGAAACGCCCGCACTTCTACGGGCATATGGCTTGCAGGACTCACGCCCCTTGTGCTAACAAGAAAGGGGATCTGAAATTCTGGGACCCACTGAATTGTACGGTCTGCCAGGCTCAACTAGTTGATGCCTTCCATAACCCTCCCTCAGCGGAGGTCAGGGACACTTCTCGGGAGAAGCTACGCAAGTGGGTGCGTGGCTTCCAGAAGAATGCCACCGGACCGTACCTGGCCACTGAAGAAATGAGGTCACTCTTGTTCCCTAAGGCCTCCCCTGATTCAGTGGTACCCAAGGATGTGATTCCCACTGTCCAAATTACAGTGGAACCTGATGTTGTCATGGCTCAGTCCATGCACGAGTGCCGCCTGGATTCTGAAGATGACGAACATATGTTGGATGTCTCGGAAGACACGGAGAAGACTCTTATGGCTCAAGGAGCTGAAGATGACGAAGACCAGGTGGAATACGCCGAGTCGGAGCAAGAGGTCGCTCCTCCTTCCATCTCCGCTCCTACTCCTACACCGACGGAAGTATCTATCCCGTCTACCTCCACGACCCCGGATCCCTCTTCTTCCACTCAAGAAATGATCCGGTTGATTAGAGCCGTCATGGACGACAGGTTAAAGGAGAATCAGGAGTTCATCAGGTCCATGATGGGATCCAGAGAACCGAAGAGGATTTCGGTTAAGGATCTCCCCGCTTGCTCACATGCCAACCCGTGGAGGTATGCTGAGCATATGGTTATCGCGACCGGCAGGATCTTTATCAGCGACAAGATCGGCACGGTCCCTTTGGAAGACGTGGAGTTCTTCCCAAACTTTGAGGCCTACCCGGACTGTTACGTCCGACTTCGTTCTGAACCTGCCTCTAAGGAAGAGACCGAACCGAAGGAAGAGATAGTGTTCGATCTCGCGAAGGCCCAGGCTATGCTAGCCAACACATTCAAGAGTAGGGGTTTTACCTGCTCTAAGCTTCCAGCCCTGAGCAAGAAGCACCCTACTTATGTCGCACCTGAAAATGCGGTACTTCCATTCTTGGAAAAGGCCTTCACTGCGTGCCTTAAAGCTGTGGAAGAGGGGAAAGCCTGCCCTGCACTGGAGGAGTGCAGACCCTTCTCCATAGTCACTCCCCCTGACGCTCGACACTGGAAGGATATCCAGCATACTTTCGTCGTGGGAAAGCTAGATCCTGACGTCGCCGGACGTCAGTTTAACGAAGACCTCCCTAAGCTCAACGATCACCTCCTTCGTCGGGAACAAGATACGAAGGAGAGGCTCGCAGCATCTGTAGAACACCGGAGAGGGGTTCACTCTCTCGGCTAAAGTTCTAAGTTATTGGCGTGTAGGTCTTGAAAACTCACGTCTTTTATAATTAGATATATTGAAGAGTACAACTTGTATATCGGACGAGGTTTTAGCTGCAAACAAAAAAAACAGCTCGTCAATAAGAAAATACAGCAATGGTACAGGATTACATTAATTGCAATAGGGTTCATTATAATACATAAATACAAGTCAATAAAGAAAATACAGCAATGGTACAGGATTACATGAATTGCAATAGGGTTCATTACAATAAATAATAGACTTACATCTTTTCCCAACGCCAATTCTGTTTCAAGTTCAGTTCAAAGAACATTCACAGGTGGTACCGTTAATCTCCTGCGAGTGATTAGTTATCAAGCCAAATGTGTGATTGGTCCTTCACACACGGAGAGACACTCCTAAATCACTGCATCAGTCAACACAGAAAGCTGAGCACAGAGATGCTCGCACCACAGCGGACAGCCATGCACTGCCAAGGTCCGGGGCCGTGACGTCACTCTGTCTAGCGCGAGATGCCCCTCTGAGCCGACCAATCATGGAGCTAGACCATCGCTATGCCCATATAAGGTTATGTTTTCAGCACTTAGAGTTGGTCCTGGAGAACGTAAAGGAAAACTAAATTAATCCTCATGGTTAACAAAGAACACAAAAAAGAAATTCTTGGAAATACGTTATGGCGTATCTTACACTGCCCCCTATTTGGTCATGGGCTAAATATTTCCGTAGATACGGCATCACTTGGGTTACTTCATTCAAATGACCTTGCTATATTTTCAACTCAAATAATAAAATTCAAAATTTACAAAATGCAGCGAGCAGCGCTCGGCGTACGCTCATAACACCTCATATACATCACTTTATATCATCGCCTTTATCATTTTCCAAGAGAAGGCACAGTTTCTGCACAGGCCTTCTGAACTCGCCGTTCTCAGTCTTGATCAAAGCTTGACGTACGCGACCGTCAGCGCTCCGAGTGACCTCCATGACTTTCCCTAGAGGCCAGCTGCCTCGGGGAAGCCGCTCGTCCAGCGTTAGAACGATGTCACCGACGTTGATGTCACGCTTTGGGACTGACCACTTCTGGCGCTCCTGAAGCAGGGGGAGATACTCCTGTATCCACCTGCGCCAGAATTCGTCAGCGAGGAACTGTGCCTGTCTCCATCGCCTCTTCACATACATGTCCTTCTTGCATGTGGATGTGAAGGGATCGGGTGACCCTTTCAAAGTTAGGATCATGTTAGGCGTGAGAGGGACAGGGCAGTTCGGGTCGTCGTTGATCTTCGTCAGAGGTCGGCTATTAACAACAGCCTCCACTTCGCAGAACAGAGTGCGAAGCGTTTCATCAGTCGTGACTTGTTGGAGACAGGCCGCTGTGAGGGCTCTTCGGACGGACCTGATCAGACGCTCCCACACTCCGCCAAAGTGTGAGGCATGTGGTGGATGAAAGTTCCACTCTATGCCTCGGATCGAGAGTGTGTCTCTGATTTCTCCTTCGTTGAAGCGCTGGAGAGCTTCTCTTAGCTCTCGTTCCGTGGCCACAATGTTGGTCCCGTTGTCGGACCACATTCTCTTGATAGGCCCCCTGCGAGCGACGAAACGCCTGATGGCGTTGACGAAGGAGTCTTGTTCCATTGTATCGATCACTTCCAGGTGGACTGCTCGCGAGGTAAGGCATGTAAAGATAGCGCCCCAACGCTTCACTGTGGACCTTCCTTGCTTCACTAAGAACGGTCCGAAGCAGTCCGACCCAGTGTTAGTAAAGGGGGGTTCATCTGGACAAAGCCGGTCGGATGGCAGTTCAGCCATCACCTGAACTAAAGGACGACGACTTAGTCTGCGACAGACCAAGCATTCTCGAATGACAGTCTTGACGATCGCATTTCCGCGGACGATCCAGTAGTTTGTCCTCAACTGGGTCATCAGGTGGTTCTGGCCACAATGGCCGCAGGATTCGTGCGTGGCTCTCACCATAAGCTTGACCGCCGGAGAACTGCTGGGTAGGATGATCGGATGCTTGGCCGTATCTGCCAGTGTTGATTTCTGCAATCGACCACCAACGTGGAGCAATCCATCCTTGAGAAATGGTCTCAGCTTGATTAATTTACTAGACCTCTTCAGCGATCTTCCCTTCTTCGAGAGGGTGCTTAACTCTTCTTCATACTCTTGGCTTTGGGTCAGTCTCCAGATCAAATTCTCCGCGGTACGCAGCTCCGCACTCGAGAGTGAGTCGCCGCTGTATGGGCGAGCCTTCTGCATGTGGCGGATAAATCTTGTCATCCACGCGACGGTCCTGACAAACTTCAACCAGGAGGAGAATCTTGTCGCTATTGATTCAATGAACGTTGGTTCTTTCTTCGTTATATCGAAGACGAGAGAAGTCTTCACTTCGGCGTCTGGATCAAGCTCTCCTCTGACAACATCTTCGGGCATGGTTGGCCAGTGCGTTTCGTCCATCTTGAGGAAATCTGGTCCTGAAAACCACAAAGATGATTGGAGGAAGTCAGCGACGGAGAGGCCACGTGACGCAAGGTCTGCTGGGTTCGCAGTAGTATTGATGTATCTCCAAGCCATAATGTCGGATGTATCCCTAATGAGATTGACCCTATTGTCCACAAAGGTCTGATACCTCGCAGTCGGATTTCTGAGATATTTTAGTACTGACGTGCTATCAGTCCAGAAGACTGACGGGGCCAGTTTCAGATCGAGCTCAGTCTTCAGCTTTGAGTCCATCTGTGCAGCGATAGCAGCCGCCGTCAGCTCAAGACGAGGGATGGTGGTCCTTTTCAGAGGGGCGACTCTCGCCCGTCCTATGACAAGAGTGCAATGAATCTTTCCGTTGACACCAACTACACGCAAGTAAGAGACTACACCATAGCCTGTCTGACTTGCGTCTGCAAAGTGGTGCAGCTGAAGGGTGTCAACATCTCCGAAGTCTGGTGGTATGAAGGACCTTCGCAGTTGGAACTCTTCCAGTTGTGGCAACTGCGCAAGCCAGGTCTTCCATCGAACAAGTTCATCAGCAGACATCTCCTCATCCCACGAGAGCTTCCTTCGGCACATTTCTTGCAACAGGATCTTCGCGATCAAAGTGACGGGGGATAAGTAGCCCAAGGGGTCATAGATCGATGCAACAACAGAGAGCACACCACGTCGGTTGAAAGGCTTGTCTTTAAGGACGATTCTGAACGTGAACACGTCTATGCTCATATTCCAATGGATCCCCAGGGCTCGTTCAGTTGGCAGCTCATCTTTATTCAAGTCTAGGACAGCCACAGAGTCGTCTCGTTCTTCTCTGGGGATCGCAGCTAGAATTTGCTTGCTGCTGGAGGTCCATTGGTTAAGACGGAAACCTCCATCCCTGCACAGGTTGATCAGATCTCTTGTCAGTTTAATGCATTCTTCCTCATCATCCATCGCCTTGAGGAGGTTGTCGACGTAGAAGTTGCGACGTATAGAGTTAGAAGCTTCTTCGTTATACATGCTTCCAAAGTCCAGGGCCGTTTTGCGTAAGCAGAAGTTAACGACGCTCGGCGATGATCTTGCGCCAAAAACGTGGGACGTCATTCTGAAGACTTGCAGTTCTTTGCTGGTGACACCTTCTGGCCACCAGAGGTACCTCAGGCAGTCTCTGTCCTCTTCAGGTACCTTCACCTGATGGAACATCTCCTGCACGTCTGCTGTGATGGCATGTTGACCCTCTCTAAAACGCAGGAGAACACCCGTCAGGCTATTGGTGAGGTCGGGGCCTTGCATCAGATGTTCGTTGAGAGATGTTCCTCGGTGCCTTGCCTTCAGATCGAAGACCACTCGGTCTTTCTGTTTGACAGGATGCCTGACAGAGTGGTGCGGCATAAGCCATACGCGCCCGTCCTCCCTGTCTAGCTGACTTACAGGAACCCTTTCAGCGTAGCCCTTATCAGTATATTTCTCCATCTGAGCTACGTAGGATGTCTTGTAAGCTTCGTCGTTGTCTAGTCTTCTTTTCAAGCTTCGGGCTCGTCGAATTGCCATATTCATATTATCAGGTAGAGGAGTAGAGTCCTTGAATGGCAGCTTGGCCACGTACTTTCCATATCGATGCTGTGTCGTGTTATTCAAGGTGGCCAAGAATCTCTTATCCTCTAGGGAATCTTCCAATTTGGAGAGGGATTCCTTTTCGAAGAAATCTCTATTAAAATGACTCTGCAGTAACTCTGTCAAGTCTTGAGGGTCAAATTTTCGATGAACATGATGCACGGGTGAGACCTCCGATGCAGACCGGTCTCCAGTAGGACCGAAAGCCACCCAACCAAGCTTGGTTAGGTAGGCGGATGGCTCATTGGCAGTGCCGTGGCGTTGCTCCAGAATGACTCGATTCAGGGTCGTGTCTAACCCGATCACTAGCTCGACCTGTTCGTGGTCAGTTGGCAAGCTTTGCAGCTCTACGTCTGCCATGTGTGGCCATCTCTTCAGCCAGTCCGAAGGCATTATGTAGTCCGTCGACACATTAATTTTGTCAGTAACAAAGACTTCTTTTACTCGTTCTTCCTCCTCACCTCCGTTGATGTTACCAAGGGTGAGTTGGACCACTTCCTTGCAGTCGAACGTACCGGCCTCTGTCACCATGGTCTGGTTGCAAGGCCTTCCCGTTACACCTAGCCGATCTATTAGGCTCCTTGCGGCTAGCGTGGGTGCGGCTCCTCCATCTATGAAGCCGACCGTAGTGCACGTTCCGTTCACCATGACTGGGATAAGCTTCAACATTGTACGACCATCAGGTCGTCGGTCAGTGGACATGGCGTGTACGTGCCCCGTCGTCGCAGGAGTCCCAGCCTCTAGAGCGGTTTCGGTGCTAGTTCTATCAGGTGGTGCATTGCTAGTCGTCCCGGCCTCCGCTTTAGGTTTGTCAGATGTCTTGTACACAGTTGCTCTCTTGGAGTTTGTACTGTCCCTTGAAGGGGTTTTCTTCACATAGTGCAAGAGCGTGTGATGCGTCCCCAAGCCGCACTTGCCACACGAAGATTCTTCTTCACAGGCTTCGTGATTGTGCGCGACATTTAAGCATCTGAAGCAGAGTTTGGCATCCACCACAGCATTCCAGCGGTCATCCAAATTGAGGCTTTGGAATCGGTGGCACGACTGAATTCCGTGCTTATTTTTCTTGCAGTATACGCAATATATCCCATTGTCGGAAGGAGAGCTGTGGTGAACAGGCAAGCCTTTAGCTTTAATCGGCTTGCTCGTGTCCTCAGGTTTGCCCTTGGATGGACGACGGTCGCACTCGTAGTACTTCAATTCTTTAGCGACCAGTGCCTGTCTCTCCACAAAGGTGATCAGGGCTGGAAGCTTGTGTTCATGTTCCAGGTACTTAGAGACCCATCTTACCCGAAGAGGGTGAGGGAGCTTTTCCACTATCTTTCTCATAGTTTCTTGCAGCTCAATTCTAGTGTAATTTGCACCCAGTGCTGCCTTCACCTTCTTTAGGTAAGAAGCGTAGTTCATTAAACCTTCGCTATCACCTGCTGGGATTTCCTTCCATTCGAGAAGCTGACGAATAAAAGCTTCGGTAGCATCGACTTCTCTGCCGTAGAATTCACTCAGCTGCTTCCAAGCTTCATCGTACCCAATTGTCGGTGACAGGTGCAAGCAGTGCTCAACCAGGTTTCTCGGAGGCCCATCTAGGATATGATACAAGTGGTTCAGCCTGCGCTCGGGGTCCGAGGTATTGTTCTCAATGTGCCATTTGAAGGACATCTTGAACCAATTAAATTTGGTGAAGTCGCCTCCAAAGCGCTCAAGTTTAGTAGGTGGTAACAGCGTTGTCCGCGCCAACTCATTGCTGCTAGCAAGAGTGCATTCGAGTGCCTTAAGCACTTGAGAGTTGTTGGACAAGGGGTTAGTAACAGAGGGTTCAAATGTGGCATGTCGTGGTGCGAAAGGAGTTGAGGTGGGATCCAATGGCCGTGAGTGGACTTCCATGGGTGTAGAATGGCATTCTGGTCCTCTTGTATGTTCTACAGGGTCCAATGTCCGCATAGCACTTGGGTCATTCTCGTGGTGGTGGGCGACACTTAGCCTCCATTGATTGATCCTAGACTCATGTTCAGTCTCCATGACCTTTACACTGGAAACTCTCACGCTTCCGGCATGTGAAGACACTTCCGAACCACATTGCGACTCTCCTGCCTCCGATCTAATTTCGTATTCAAGTTGCTGTCTCTGAACCTCGAGCTCGGCCTCCAGCAATGCAGCGTCCGCTAGCCCTCTAGCGGCCCGATCCTCGGCATCTCTCTGAGCAGCGAGTTCATCAGCTTCAGCTTTCTTCTTGGCTGCACGTTCTTCCGCTTCTAAGCGTGCCTTCAGTTGAACCTTGGCTAAGTTAGCTTGCGCTTCTAACAGCTTTCGGCGGACCTCGCTTGTGTCGCTCTTGGATGACGTTCTTGATTTTAATGATCTCTCCGACATGATGACGATGTTCCCAGCTCGGCGTCAACGTCTGAGAAAGATTCACTTCTTGATAGTCAGGTTACAATCAGTCATCTGAGACCCACTTTGTGTAAAGATCTAAAACTGTAGAACACCGGAGAGGGGTTCACTCTCTCGGCTAAAGTTCTAAGTTATTGGCGTGTAGGTCTTGAAAACTCACGTCTTTTATAATTAGAAGAGTACAACTTGTATATCGGACGAGGTTTTAGCTGCAAACAAAAAAAAACAGCTCGTCAATAAGAAAATACAGCAATGGTACAGGATTACATTAATTGCAATAGGGTTCATTATAATACATAAATACAAGTCAATAAAGAAAATACAGCAATGGTACAGGATTACATGAATTGCAATAGGGTTCATTACAATAAATAATAGACTTACATCTTTTCCCAACGCCAATTCTGTTTCAAGTTCAGTTCAAAGAACATTCACAGGTGGTACCGTTAATCTCCTGCGAGTGATTAGTTATCAAGCCAAATGTGTGATTGGTCCTTCACACACGGAGAGACACTCCTAAATCACTGCATCAGTCAACACAGAAAGCTGAGCACAGAGATGCTCGCACCACAGCGGACAGCCATGCACTGCCAAGGTCCGGGGCCGTGACGTCACTCTGTCTAGCGCGAGATGCCCCTCTGAGCCGACCAATCATGGAGCTAGACCATCGCTATGCCCATATAAGGTTATGTTTTCAGCACTTAGAGTTGGTCCTGGAGAACGTAAAGGAAAACTAAATTAATCCTCATGGTTAACAAAGAACACAAAAAAGAAATTCTTGGAAATACGTTATGGCGTATCTTACAGCATCCATGTCTCACCAAGTCCAACTTGAAATTATGGCCTGTGACACCAGAGTACCAGACCACTACATGGTACTCTCCAAATCCCACATGACAACCGTGATGAAAGACTTGTACCACTTCATGAAGGCTCGGAGAGCCTGTCGTGAATTCGTGTTCGCAGGTGCCACTGTGAAACACGAACCCCGGAGGCTGATTTCCTCCAACATCTGGGGTAAACACCTCTTTCCTTCTGACCTTGTGAAGGAAATCACCGACAAAGCCGCCACGGAGAATAGGAACCTTCTCCACAAGTGGGGCATGTCAAGAAAAAGGAAACCCTCTCAGGACGACGGACCTCAACCTAAGAGGAAATCCCTAAAACAGAAACCCCAGCAACGTCAACCAAGACGTCAGTTTCCGGGACCCGCTACCTCCCAAGTGCCAGCTCAGCCACAACAGACCTTTCAATTGGTCACCCAACCGGTGTTGTCACAGTCACCGGTCTTCACCCCTGCTTTCGAGCAACAGACAACTACCTTTCGTCCCAAAGGTAGAGGCTCAAACAGAGGTGCAAGCAGAGACGCATCTCGCCGTCCCTCCAGAGGCAGAGGAGGAAAGGGAGCTAGCGGCCGAGGCAGCAAGCCCTCGGGACACCAGAAGCAATGAAGTGCTTCCGGTGGGAGGAAGACTCCGCCAATTCCAGGATCGTTGAACCTTCGATCCCTGGGCACACAGCATCGTCAAGAAGGGTCTAGGCTGGAGTTGGACTCAACCACCCCCAACCTTCCAGCAATTCTTCCAACAATCAACCCCCCTTCTGGAAGAATATGTCCTAGATCTCTTGAACAAGAAGGTGATAAGGAAGGTAAAGTCCACCAGGTTCCAAGGGAGACTGTTTTGTGTCCCCAAGAAAGACTCCGACAAACTCAGAGTCATTCTGGACTTATCCCCCCTCAACAAGTTCATAGCGAACGACAAGTTCAAGATGCTGACTCTTCAACAGATAAGGACCCTTCTGCCTCGAGGTTCCTACACGGTCTCCATAGACCTGGCGGATGCCTACTGGCACGTTCCAATGAACCATCACGCTTCCTCCTACCTAGGATTTCGACTCCAAAGAAAAAGCTACGCCTTCCGGGCCATGCCCTTCGGCCTCAACGTGGCCCCTCGGATCTTCACAAAGCTGGCGGACGCCATAGTACAACAGCTCCGCCTCCGAAACGTCCAGGTGATGGCCTACCTCGACGACTGGCTAGTCTGGGCTCCATCGCCCGAAGATTGTGTAAAATCTTGCAACAAAGTCACCCAGTACCTAGAACACCTGGGATTCAAGATCAACGAGAAGAAATCTCGCCTCTCTCCAGCTCAGAAGTTCCAGTGGTTGGGAATCCAATGGAACCTTCAGTCACACCGCCTTTCCATCCCCCAGAAGAAAAGGAAGGAAATAGCAGGGTCTGTCAAGCGACTGCTGAAATCCAAACGAATTTCAAGACGCCAGCAGGAACGAGTTCTAGGCTCTCTACAGTTCGCCTCAGTAACAAACCCAGTGCTTCGTGCACAGCTAAAGGATGCCGCGGGAGTCTGGAGACGTTCTGCATCCATCGCTCGAAGAGACCTCAAGAGACGGCTTCCAAACAGACTTCGACTTCTCCTAAAGCCGTGGTCAGAAGCAAAGGCCCTGAAAAGGTCCATTCCTCTCCAACACCCTCCTCCATCACTCAACATCCACACGGACGCTTCGCTGGAGGGTTGGGGAGGTCACTCCCACCAAAAACAGGCTCAAGGCACCTGGTCTCCCCTGTTCAAGACGTTCCATATAAACATCTTGGAGGCCATGGCGGTCCTTCTAACTCTGAAGAAATTATCCCCGCCTCCCTCGATCCACATTCGTCTAACCCTAGACAACTCGGTGGTAGTTCGTTGTCTCAATCGCCAAGGCTCAAGATTGCCCCAGATAAATCAGGTGCTTCTCCCAATCTTCCGTCTGGCAGAGAAGAAGAAGTGGCACCTGTCTGCAGTTCACCTACAAGGATTCCGCAACGTGACAGCGGATGCTCTATCTCGGACAAACCCGATAGAGTCGGAATGGTCTCTAGACGCAAGATCGTTCTCCTTCATCTCTCACCAAGTCCCAGAACTTCAGATAGATCTCTTTGCAACGAGCGACAACAATCAACTTCCTCGGTATGTGGCCCCGTACGAGGACCCCAAGGCAGAAGCAGTGGATGCCATGTCACTGGACTGGAACAGATGGTCCAAGATCTACCTGTTCCCTCCCACCAACCTTCTGTTGAAAGTCCTCTCCAAACTGAGAACCTTCAAAGGGACAGCGGCCCTAGTGGCTCCCAAGTGGCCCCGGAGCAACTGGTACCCCCTGGTCCTGGAGCTGCAGCCCAAGCTGATCCCTCTCCCGGGCCCAGTTCTCTCCCAACAAGTACAGAAGTCGACTGTCTTCGCTTCATCATCGAAAATCAAGGACCTTCATCTCATGATTTTCTCTCCCTAGCCGCAAAGAAGAGGTTTGGGATCTCGAAGAAAAGTCTGGACTTCCTAGAGGAATACAAGACCGAATCCACAAGACGGCAATACGAATCATCCTGGAGGAAATGGGTCTCCTTCGTCAAGACAAAAAATCCTAAAGAAATCACAATTGATTTCTGCATGTCCTTCTTTATTCACCTTCATGGACAGGGATTAGCAGCCAATACGATTTCAACCTGCAAATCGGCCTTGACCAGACCAATTCTATATGCTTTCCAAATTGATCTGTCCAGCGACATCTTCAACAAACTACCGAAAGCATGTGCTCGCCTACGCCCCGCACCCCCACCGAAACCGATCTCCTGGTCACTAGACAAGGTGCTCCATTTCGCCTCCAACTTGGATAATGATTCATGCCCTCTCAAGGATCTGACTCAGAAAGTTATATTTCTCTTTGCTCTTGCTTCGGGAGCTCGAGTCAGCGAAATAGTGGCATTATCAAGAGAAGACGGACACATCCTGTTTACCGATACAGGAGACGTTACCCTCTCCCCTGATCCGACGTTTCTCGCCAAAAATGAATTACCCACCAAAAGATGGGGCCCCTGGAGAATATGCCCCCTGAAGGAAGATGTCTCTCTATGCCCAGTAGAGAGCCTCAAGGTCTATCTTCGCAGAACTTCGAACTTTGGTGGAGGCCAACTCTTCAAAGGAGAAACATCGGGCAGCGACCTGTCACTGAAACAATTAAGAGCGAAAATCACCTACTTCATTCGCAGAGCGGATCCTGACAGTACACCCGCAGGTCATGATCCTAGGAAAGTTGCATCATCTCTGAATTTCTTTCAGAGTATGGACTTTGAAAGCCTTAAAAACTTCACAGGCTGGAAGTCCTCGCGCGTTTTCTTTAAACATTATGCGAAACAAGTGCACGAAGTCAAACATTTTGTGGTAGCCGCAGGTAGTGTTATGAAACCTGCACCTAACTCTGCGTAGAACAGTGAGTTACTTGGGACTCTAACTCTTCGGGTGCCTATGTTGACCCTCGAGCGATACATAGTGATGTCGAAAACACTTAGTGCTTATATAACTGTTCTTATCCCAGGTGAAATGTCATAGTTGTCACACAAGTGCCGCATGCCCTGAGCATGATGTGTTTTTTAATCAAAGACTTGCGTTCCTCGAGAACGAGTGCCTACTAATAAACTTGAAATTCCTTTTCAGATTCAAGAGCAAGTCTTGATTACTATGTACATTATAATTACTGTAAATGAACTTTACTTATTGCTGTAATTTATTTAATTTCTGCATTTGTGAAATAAAATTTCTATTTTATTACCTGTGCGTCTCAATCAGCTCCTACTTACTATGAAATACATGCCTGTCATAGTTTTATTATCCCCTTTTCCTTATGGTTATGGAGAAATTAAGATACTAACTCTTAATTTATATTCACTCTGATTATGTAATGTTCCAATACGAATACTTACTCTTCATACCCTGGAGATGAATCATCCTTCTCAACACACAGTGCCCAACCACCACTGGTCTGCTTTTCAGAATGTTCCTATATAAATACCAAACATTCGGCTTCATCTCCAAGTTCTTCAAGTTCTTCTATCAGGATGAATAGCCCTTCAATACCACTTTGACGTCGGCATGGCCCGTGGGAACTTCACTGCCAAGGGGGGCAGGATGCTTCTTCCCTACGGTTCTTTACCAAGATTACTATGCTAATTTGTCAATGCCTTGGCACTTACTATTAGGGGAAAATCTACCACGATACATTGATTCTCTGGTATTCTTCCATCAGGACGCCATGGCTTGAGCCAAAAAAACGGATTTTGAGCGAAGCGAAAAATCTATTTTTGGGTGAGATAGCCATGGCGTCCTGATGGACCCTCCCTGCTACTTCGTCCAGTTTTAGGTCCCACCCTGCTCTGCTATATCATGGTGATGGGCAAGCAACTGGCTTCAGGATAAAGACGGACGTGACGTCATTTAAGCAATGGCGCCCGTTTGTTTACGTCTCGAGTATCAGTAGTAGCCACGAATGAGATTAGCTATGGAACGGCTCCCAGCTATTCTCAGCCCTTACACACCGAAGCATTAACTCTGTTCGGGGTGTAGATAGCTATGTGGCGCGTTAATACATGCGTCCCCTGTTGATATACGATGTCTTAAAGGGAAACCTTTAGGATACTCGCTCCAGAAGTTAGAATTCTGTGATAACCTGTGGTTAAATTCTCTGGGAATATCTTAGTAGTTATTTACCCAAGGAAGCTACCAAAAAGGAACCTTCCATCAGGACGCCATGGCTATCTCACCCAAAAATAGATTTTTCGCTTCGCTCAAAATCCGTTTTATATATATATATATATATATATATATATATATATATATATATATATATATATATATATATATATATATATATATATATATATCTTATGAATTGAACTAAGGTTCACCATGCCGTCAGCCTCCGGATACCGGAGCCCACCGCCTCTGCCGGCGATCCGCCGCTGTGCCGGCGGTCGCCACTGTGGTATTGTCCATCTCGGTTGCTCAGTGTGTCCTCTTTGATGTTTTCCACCTTGCAGGACCGGTCTCCGGCATGCTGTCGGCCTGCCGGCGCCCCCTAATGAGGCGCTAAGGGACATGTACCCCTTCCTTTTCTGCCGGCACCATGCCGGCAGTCAATCTGATGCAGCCAGATAGCCTGGCCACCTACATATAGGTATTGTTATACCAACTAATATAGTGGCTATGCTGTTTGATTGCACATTACAACATTTCCAGCATATTCTGTGCATCTCAGTGCAGTCGCTTGCCGGAACCTACATATTACTAAGGGGCTTATCCTATTTTCCCCTCTCCCTCAAGGCTCTGAGTGGTCTCAGATCCTTTTACACTCTGCGGACAATTCCTTTTTAGGAAGCCTAGCTTGACTCATCCATATGGATTTTCCCTCATTTGAGACCCTCGGGTCCTAAGAAGTTGTCTACAGATAAGGTTACGGTAACCGGCTGGGCGGGATTCACAAGTATGTGTCTATCTACTTCCCTTCCTGCTCATCAATCTTGAACATTAACTATTATAGATTAAGTTATTCTTAAGTCTAGAGTAATGTAAGTCATTCTTATGCCTTCCATGTACTCATGATCTCTTTCTTTTACAGGAGGAGTATGTGAAGTGTGAAAGTAACTTCTGTGGAGTTAAACGCCCGGACTTCTACGGGCACAGGGCGTGGGTCCGGCACGGACCCACGCCCCCTGCGCTACCAAGAAAGGCGACCTTAAACTCTGGGATCCGCAGAACTGTTCAGTCTGCAAGAGTCTTCTTGATGAGGCGTTCAACGATCCTCCTACCACGGAGGTAAGGGACATCGCTAGAGAGAAGCTGCACAAATGGGTGCGAGGCTTCCAAAAGAACGCATCTGGACCGTATCTTCCCAATGAAGATTTGAGGGCTTTGCTTTTTCCGAAAGCATCCAAGGACTCGCTGATCCCTCGAGAACAAATTCCCACTGTCCAAATAGTGGTCGAACCCGACATCATCATGGCACAGTCCATGCTTGAGTGCCATCTTGATTCCGACAACGTGGAACATATGTCGGAGGTGTCAGAAGAAACGGAGAAGAACCTCATGGGCGAGGAGCTTGACTATGAGGAAGATCAGGTGGAATATCCTGACTCGGAGACGAGGTCACTCCTGCTCCCCCACCAACTCCAGTGCCATCCGAGGAACCTGTTCCTTCGACTTCCGCCACCCCAGATCCTCTTCCATCGGCCACTCAAGAGGTCTTCAGAATACTTGAAGCCCTCATGGACAAGAAGCTGAGAGAGACCCAGGAACAATTCCGGACGACTCTCGTCGGCTTCAAACAACCGAAAAAGATTTCGGTTAAGGACCTCCCCACCTGCTCGGAAGCTAACCCTTGGAGATACGCCGAGCATATGCCAATCACTACTGGCAAAATCTTCATTAGTGAAAGGGTTGGCTCTATTCTTCTGGAAGAAGTGGAGTTCTTCCCAAACTTCGAGGCTTATCCGGACTGTTACGTCCGGCTCAGGTCCAAACCAGCCTCAAAAAAAGAGACCGAACCTAAGGAAGTGATAGTGTTCGATCTCGCGAAGGCCCAAGCTATGCTAGCTCAAGCAGTGAAGAGTCGGGGTTTCACAAACTCCAAGATGCCAGCGCTGAGCAAGAAGCATCCAACTTTTGTTGCTCCAGCTACTGCGACCTTCCCTTTCGCTGAAAAGGCCTTCCAAGCGGTCATGAAGACTGTGGAGGAAGGGAAGCTTTGCCCTGCACTGGAGGAGTGCAGACCCTTCTCCCTCACCCTTCCCCCCGATGACAGGAACTGGAAAGACGTCCAGCTTACTTTCACGGTAAGGAAACTAGAACCTGATGTGGCTGGTCGTCAGTTCAACGAGGACCTCCCACGACTGAATGATCATCTCCTTCGTAAGGAACAGGATACTAAGGAGAGACTCGCCGCTTCGCTGTCACATGAGGTACAGCTAGAACTCATGGCCGGGGACACCAGAGTCCCGGACTTTTACATGGTCCTTGCTAAGTCACACCTGGCGGCTGTGACCAAGGATCTGTACAGTTTCACTAGGGCTCGCAGAGCCTGTAAGGAATTCGTATTCGCCAGTGCAATGGTGAAACACGAACCCCGTGAGTGATTTCCTCCAACATCTGGGGCAAACATCTCTTCCCATCCGCCTTGGTGAAAGAGATAGTGGACAAAGCTGCCACGGAGAACCGGAACCTTCTCCACAAGTGGGGCATGTCCCGAAAGAGGAAGTCCTCTCAGGATGATGGCCCTCAGCCTAAGAGGAAATCCTCGAAACCTAGACCCAGCAACGTCAACCAAGACGTCAGTTTCCGGGTCCCGCTACTCCCCAAGTGGCCACACAGCCACAGCAGACCTTTCAACTGGTCCCCCAGCCGGTGGTGTCGCATTCTACTACCTTTCTTCCCAGAGGTAGGGGCTCAGGCAGAGGCTCCGGCAGAGATTCTTCTCGCCGTGCCTCCAGAGGCAGAGGAGAAAGGGGAGCCAGCGGCCAAGGTGGCAAACCCTCGGGAACAAGAAGCAATGAAGTGCTTCCGGTGGGAGGAAGACTCCGCCAATTCCAGGATCATTGGAGCTTCGATCCTTGGGCACACAGCATCGTCAAGAAAGGACTAGGCTGGAGCTGGATTTAACCACCCCCATCCTTCCAGCAATTCTTCCAACAGTCAACCCCCCTCCTGGAAGAATATGTCCTGGAACTCTTGAAAAAGAAGGTGATCAGGAGGGTAAAGTCAACCAGGTTCTAAGGGAGACTGTTTTGTGTTCTCAGAGTCATTCTAGACTTGTCCCCTCTCAACAAGTTCATTGCGAACAACAAATTCAAGATGCTAACTCTGCAACAGATAAGGACCCTTCTGCCTTACAGGGCCTACACGGTCTCCATAGACCTGGCGGATGCCTACTGGCACATTTCAATGAATCACTACGCTTCCTCCTACCTAGGATTTCGACTCCAAAGGAAAAGTTACGCCTTCAGGGCCATGCCCTTCGGGCTCAACGTGGCTCCACGAATCTTCACCAAGCTGGCAGACGCAATCGTCCAACAGCTACGTCTTCCGGGCCTCCAAGTGATGGCCTACCTAGACAACTGGCTAGTCTGGTCGACATCGCCCGAAGATTGTCTGAGAGCCTGCAACAAAGTCACCCAGTTACTAGAGCATCTGGGTTTCAAGATAAACGCCGAGAAATCTTGCCTCTCTCCAGCTCAGAAGTTCCAATGGTTGGGAATCCATTGGGACCTTCAGTCACACCGCCTTTCCATTCCACAGAAGAAAAGGAAGGAAATAGCAGGGTCTGTCAGAAGGCTTCTAAAATCCAAACGGATCTCAAGACGCCAACAGGAACAAGTCCTCGGCTCTCTACAGTTCACCTCAGTGACAAACCCAGTGTTTAGCGCACAGCTAAAGGATGCCGCGGGAGTCTGGAGACGATTCGCATCCATCGCTCAAAGAGACCTCAAGAGACGGCTTCCGAACAGACTTCGCTTACTTTTCAAGCCGTGATCAGAAGCAAAGGCCCTGAAAAGGTCCATCCCTCTTCAACACCCACCTCCATCGATCAACATCCACACGGACGCTTCACTGGAGGGTTGGGGAGGTCACTCCCACCAACAGCAGGTTCAAGGAACATGGTCTCCCCTATTCAAGAAGTTTCACATCAACATCTTGGAGGCCATGGCGGTTCTTCTCACCCTGAAGAAACTCTCCCCACCTCCCTCGATCCACATCCGTCTGACTCTGGACAACTCGGTGGTAGTCAGATGTCTCAATTGTCAGGGCTCGAGATCGCCCCACATAAATCAGGTGCTTCTCCCTATCTTTCGTTTGGCAGAAAGGAAGAAATGGCACCTGTCTGCAGTTCACCTACAAGGATTCCGCAACGTGACAGCTGACGCTCTATCAAGGACAAGCCCAATAGAGTCGGAATGGTCTCTAGACGCAAGATCATTCTCCTTCATCTCTCCCCAAGTCCCGGAACTTCAGATCGATCTCTTCGCAACGAGCAACAACAATCAACTTCCTCGATATGTGGCCCCGTACGAGGACCCCAAGGCAGAAGCAGTGGATGCCATGTCCCTGGATTGGAACAGATGGTCCAAGATCTACCTGTTCCCTCCTCCCAACCTTCTGCTAAAAGTCCTATCCAAACTGAGAACCTTCAAAGGGACAGCGGCCCTAGTGGCTCCCAAGTGGCCTCGGAGCAATTGGTATCCCCTGGTCCTGGAGCTATAGCCCACGCTGATCCCCCTACCGAGCCCAGTCCTCTCTCAACAAGGACAGAAGTCGACTGTCTTCGCTTCATCACTGAAAGTCAGGGACCTTCATCTCATGATTTTCTCTCCTTAGCTGCAAAGAAAAGGTTTGGGATCTCGAAGAAAAGCTTAGACTTCCTCGAGGAGTACAAGACAGAGTCTACCAGAAGGCAGAACGAATCTTCCTGGAAAAAGTGGGTTTCCTTCGTCAAGGCAAAAAATCCTACGGAAATCACCATTGATTTTTGCATGTCCTTCTTAATTCACCTTCATGGACAAGGCTTAGCGGCCAACACGATTTCCACTTTTAAATCGGCCTTGACTAGACCACTCCTATACGCTTTCCAGATTGATCTATCCAGTGATATCTTCAATAAACTGCCAAAGGCATGCGCTAGACTACGCCCAGCACCTCCACCAAAACCTATCTCCTGGTCCCTGGACAAGGTGCTCCATTTTGCTTCTAGCCTGGACAACGATTCGTGCCCTCTAAAAGACCTGACTCAAAAAGTTATCTTCCTTTTTGCTCTCGCCTCGGGAGCCCGAGTCAGTGAAATAGTGGCATTATCAAGAGAAGAGGGTCACATCCGGTTCGCCGAGACAGGAGATCTTACCCTCTTCCCCGATCCGACGTTTCTCGCCAAGAATGAACTACCCACCAAGAGATGGGGCCCTTGGAGAATCTGCCCCCTGAAGGAGGAAGTACACCAGCAGGTCACGATCCTAGGAAAGTCGCTTCTTCTCTGAATTTCTTCCAGAGTATGGATTTCAAAAGCCTCAAGAGCTTTACAGTCTGGAAATCATCGCGCGTTTTCTTCAAGCACTACGCAAAACAAGTGCACGAAGTGAAACCTTTCGTGGTAGCGGCAGGTAGTGTTATGAAACCTGCTGCTTAAATCTGCATAGAACTGTGAGTTACTTGGGACTCTAACTCTAAAGGCGCCTGTATTGACCCTATCGTGATACATAGTGATTTAATGGACACTTAGTGTTTCCAATAGACTGTTCTTTACCAAGGTGAAATGTCATAGAAATTTACATGCGTGCCACATGCCCTAGGGCATGGAGTGTTTTTCTTTTGAACTTTAAAAGACTGGTGTTCCTCTGGGAACTTGTGTTTCTAAAAAGCAAACTTTTCTTTTCAGACTCAAGATCACCGTCTTTCATTTCTATGTACATTATTCATTATTACTGTAAATAAATTCTATAATCATTATTGTAATTACTTCTATAATGATCTGCAATCTTAAAAATAAAATATCTATTTTATTACCATGTGCGTCTCCTTTCGCTCCTATTCCTTATTAAGAAATATACGATTGTTATAGTTTCATTTACCTCTTTAATGTATGATCTAAAGAATAATATAAGTAATTATGTTATATACTCACTTATGCCTTGATAATATTCCTACTCGAATATTAACCTTTGTCCTGTCTCCGAGACCAGCATGATCTCTCCACCGGGTGAGTAGTTCTTCAATGATCGCTTCGAGATGTTCCTATTGTCCACCAGGACTTCCCTGCCAGGGGGGCAGGAAACCAGTTCATCATAGAATCTCTGGTAAGGACATGTACTATAATACTGTTCGAAGCCCTTGGCACTTGGATTAAAGGGGAAATAATCCACGATACATTAATTCTCTGGTACACTTCCATCAGGACGACATGGCTTAAGCCCAAAAAACAGATTTTGAGCAAAGCGAAAAATATATTTTTGGGTGAGATAGCCATGTCGCCCTGATGGACCCTCCCGTCTATTCTAGTTCAGCCTTTCAGGCCCCTCCCTGACCTACTGTATCGCGGAGATTGGTAGGAGGTGAGCTCAGGATGAGGACGGACGTGACGTCATTTAGCAATGGCGCCCGTTTGTTTACGTCTCGAGTACCAAAAGTAGCCACGGATGAGAGTAACTTTGGAACGGCTCCTCAGTTACTCAGCCACCTTTCCATATCGAAGTGTTAACTCTATATGGGGTGCAGATAGCTATGTGGCGGGTTCATACATGCGTCCCCTGTTGATATACGATATCCTAGAGGGAAACCTTTAGGGTACTCGCACCAGAAGTTAGAATTCTGTGATAACCTTTAGTTTAATTCTCTGGGAATATCCACTGTAGTTAAATATACCCTGGGAAGCTACTGAAGGAACCTTCCATCAGGACGACATGGCTATCTCAGCCAAAAATAGATTTTTCGCTTCGCTCAAAATCCGTTTTTCGCTACGCTCAAAATCCGTTTTTTAAACATACAAGATTCAGTGTTGCACATATCTTTCGCCTTCTAGGGACCATACAAGGGACTGTGCCTGGTCCATCTATGTCACATCCTTAACCCAATGTTGGGACCCTTTTATGCTTCCTTATCTGCCCTGTTACCTTTGGGTAACCTCCCTCTGGGTAGCCTTGCTATATCTTTGCCCCTTACCCGGAAATATTTTCGGGTAGTTTAGGCTAGATCGTTCTTCCCTCTTCCCTCCCATAGTTTATTGGGGGACCTCGGACAGAACCCCAGAGTACCTATCGTTCATCACAGTCCACCCTTAGGGATCGCCTTTCCCTTTAGGTATCGACTGAGACTGAAGGTGGAGGGGCCCTGCCCTTCCCCCTAGACTGCTCTTGGTTGGGACACGTCCCTTCCTCCTGTAGCCTAGCGATATGTCTTCCCAGCCCTCCTTAATCTAGGAGAAGCTCTCCTGGTTTAGGTTAGGCTTTGGGGGATTCTGTTTTATTATAGTTTAGGACAGTACACTAGTGCTGTTCCTACTCTGAGCTAACCTACCCTAGGGTTGGAGAGCGCTTCTCTCCTGCCTGGGTAGTATAGCATCTAACAGATTCCCCCACCCCTTGGGAGCTTTAGGGTCGCGCCCTCTTCTGCTCCCTCAGACCCCTACCCCCACTCTATCCCTTTGTGTCAGCTTGCCTTCACACCCCTGTCCGCTGTCCTACAATTCCCCCTTGGGGAGAATTGTAGGTTAAGCTGTGCTCTCCTGCTTGGCGGGCCACTCGGCTACACTTCCCCCTCATAGTCAAACTATAGGGTAGTGTTGGTAGCCGGCCTTCCGGCGGAAGATCACCCTCCCCCCCCCCTTTTTGAGTGTCCTCTGATCCTCCCTTGGATTACCATAGTCATCCAGCCGTCTGCCGGCTCACTGCCGCTGGGTGATAGGCATATCCTCTCCTATCATGAGAGCATTCCTTCCGGAGGGAAGCCGGTCAGGTATCGGACATTACCCTTCCCCACTCCCTCCTTATCTTTCTCTCTTCTATCATGGTGCCGGTCCACTGCCGCCTCCGCCTGCCAGCGCTAGCCGCCGGCACCCCAGGTGACTTTCCTATTACATAGGATGTTCCTATCTGAGGATTACTTAAGGCGACAATCTGCCGGCTGCCGGGGGCCGCCGCCCCTTGCCACCGCTGGTGCCACTGCCGCCGCTGCCGCCGACTTCTCAGACAACCTTCCATCTTATGTACCCAGCTAGGTTCACCAATGCCGACAGCCTGCTGGCTGCCGGAGGCCACCGCCCTGCCAGCGACCTACCGCCGTGCCGGCGGTCGCCCTTATAGGTGTCTCCTACCTCTCTGCTGCTCAGTGTGTAGCCTTAGATGGATTCACCCCACCGGACCGGCCTCCGGCTTGCCACTGGCTTGCTGGCGACGCTCCTGCGGCTTCCATGGACTAGCACCCCTTCCCCCGGCTGCCGGCCCCGTGCCGGCAGTCTACCTATACAGCCGTATAACCAGATTGATCTTCTTTGCTATTTCATACCTTGAAGACAGTGGCTGGGGTGTACGGTTGTACAGTACAATGTTTCCTGCATAGCCTACTCTGTGCTTCTCAGTGCAGTCTCTTGCCAGGACCTACCCAAATATAAGGGAGTTTACCCTATTTTCCCCCTCTTTTCTCTAGGTTCTGAACGATTTCAGACCCTCTCCACTCTGTAGACAATTCCTCTATAAGGAAGCCTAAGTTTGGCTCCCCCATAAGGATACCATTCCCTCCCCTAGAACCTTTGGTCCTAAGGAATTGTCGGCAGAAAAGGTCACGGTAACTGGCTGGAAGGGACTCACAAGTATAGTATGTGTCTTCCTACTTCTCTTCTAGCTCACCTATCCTGAGCTCACATAAAACACAATGCTACAGATTAGTGAATCTTCATTTTAAGAGTAATGTAAGCCATAACTCTGTTTTCCATGTACTCATGTTCTCTTTCTTTTACAGGAAGAGAACCTGAAGTGTGAGAACTCCTTCTGTGGAGTTCCGCCTGGACTTTTACGGGCATAAGGCGTGCAGGACCCACGCCCCCTGTACAGCAAAAAAGGGCAACCTGAAGTATTGGGATCCACAGTCCTGCTCAATCTGCAAAGGCCTCCTTGATGAGGCGTTTGACAACCCTCCGTCCGTGGAGGCCAGGGACAATGCTCGAGAGAAACTGCACAAGTGGGTGCGCGATTTCCAGAAGAATGCCACCGGGCCGTATCTCCCCAATGAGAAGATGAGGGCCATGCTTTTCCCAAAAACATCAGCAGATTCTGTGGATCTCCAGGATCAGATCCCCTTGGTTCAACTGACTGTTGAGCCCGACATCGAGACCATGCTTAGCAAGTGTCGTCTGGACGAGGTGGAGAAGATGTCGAACGTGTCCGACAACACCGAGAGGACCCTCATGGGTGAGGATCTGGAGGAAGAAGAGGATCAGGTGGAGTACCCTGATTCGGAGGGCAAGGTCACCCCACCACCTCCAGCAGCCCCTGTACTGGTCGAGGAGCCAGTCCCCTCCACCTCCGCCGCCTCGCAGCCCCTGCTACCCGCCACAGAAGATGCCATCCGGGTATTGGTGGCATTGATGGACGAGAAGCTCAATAAGCATTCAGCGGAGCTCACAAGTCGTTTGATGGGATGGAAGAAACCAAAGAAGATCTCGGTAAAGGACCTTCCCTCCTGCTCGGAGTCTAACCCCTGGAGGTACGCCGAGCATATGCCCATTACGACGGGAAAGATCTTCATCAACGACAAGTTAGGGTCCATCCTTTTGGAAGAAGTGGAATTCTTCCCTAACTTTGAGACTTACTCGGACTGTTACGTCCGACTCAGGTCCGAACCGGCCTTCAAGAAGGAGACTGAGCCCAAAGAGGTGATCGTGTTTGATCACTCAAAAGCCCAAGCCATGCTGGCAGATTGCCTTAAGAGTCGCGGTTTCACCAACTCAAAAATGCCGGCACTGAGTAAGAAGCACCAGTCCTTTCTTGCTCCCGCTTCTGCGACCTTTCCCTTCGTAGAAAAGGCCTTCCATGCGGTCATGAAGGCGGTGGAGGAAAGAAAGCCCTACCCTACCCTGGAGGAGTGTAGGCTTCTCTCCCTCGCCCTTCCCCCCAACGACAGATTCTGGAAAGACATCCAGTTTACCTTCACGGTCGGGAAACTGGACCCTGACGTGGCTGGACGTCAGTTCAACGAAGATCTTCCGAAGCTGAACGACCAGCTTCTCCATCGGGAGCAGGAGACCAAGGAGAGACTAGCTGCCTCCCTGTCTCACCAAATTCAGCTCGAGGTCATGGTCGGGGACGTTAGAGTCCCAGATCTATATATGGTTCTCGCGAAGACCCACCTAGTGACTATGATGAAGGACTTGTACAGCTTCATCAGGGCCCGAAGAACATGCAGAGAATTCGTGTTTGCCAACGCGGCTGTAAAACATGAACCCCGGAAGCTAATCTCCTCCAACATCTGGGGAAAGCATCTCTTCCCATCTGCTCCGGTGAAAGAGATCGTGGACAAAGCCGCTTCTGAGAACCGGAACCTTTTCAATAAGTGGGGCATGTCCCGCAAGAGGAAATCCTCTCAGGAAGAAGGCCCTTAGCCTAAGAGGAAATCCTCCAAACCTAGACCCCAGCAGCGTCAACAAAAACGCCAGTTTCCGGCTCCTGCTACTCCCCAAGTGGTTGCACAGCCACAACAGACCTTTCAGTTGGTCCCCCAACCGGTGGTGTCGCAATCACCGGTCTTCACCCCTGCCTACGAACGACAGTCCTCTACCTTTCGTCCCAGAGGTAGAGGCTCCAGCAGAGACTCCTCTCACCGTCCCTCCAGGGGCAGAGGAGGAAGGGGAGCTAGCGGCCGAGGTGGCAAACCCTCGGGAAACCAGAAGCAATGAAGTGCTTCCGGTGGGAGGAAGACTCCGCCACTTTCAGGATCGCTGGACCTTCGATCCTTGGGCACACAGCATCATCAAGAAGGGACTGGGTTGGAGCTGGACACAACCACTTCCAACCTTCTACCAATTCTTCCAGCCATAAACCCCCATCTTGGAAGAATATGTCCTAGAACTCTTGAACAAGAAGGTGATCAAGAGGGTAAAGTCCACCAGGTTCCAGGGAAGACTGTTTTGTGTTCCCAAGAAAGACTCAGACAAACTCAGAGTCATTCTCGACTTGTCCCCCCTCAACAAGTTCACTGCGAACAACAAATTCAAGATGCTGACTCTTCAACAAATAAGAACCCTACTGCCTCGCAAAGCCTACACGGTCTCAATAGACCTGGCGGATGCCTACTGGCACATCCCAATGAACCACCACTCTTCCTTCTACCTAGGATTCCGGCTCCAACGAAGAAGCTACGCCTTTAGAGCCATGCCCTTCGGGCTCAACGTGGCTCCGAGAATCTTCACCAAGCTAGCAGAAACAATCGTCCACCAGCTACGCCTTCAGGGCGTCCAAGTGATGGCCTACCTCGACGACTGGCTGGTCTGGTCGACTTCGCCGGAAGAATGTTTGAGAGCTTGCAGCAAAGTGACCCAGTTCCTGGAACATCTGGGTTTCAAAATAAACACCAAGAAGTCTCGCCTCGTTCCAGCTCAGAAGTTCCAATGGTTAGGAATCTATTGGGATCTTCAGTCACACCACTTTTCCATCCTACTGAAGAAAAGGAAAGAAATAGCAGGGTCTGTCAGAAGACATCTCAAATCCAAACGGATCTCAAGACGACAGCAGGAGCAAGTTCTCGGCTCCCTACAGTTCACCTCAGTGACAAACCCAGTGCTACGAGCACAGCTAAAGGATGCCTCAGGAGTCTGGAGACGAAACCCATCCGTCGCTCGAAGAGATCTCAAGAGACCCCTACCAAACAGGCTTCGCTCCCTTCTAAGCAAGGACCTTGAAAAGATCCAGCCCTCTCCAACCTCCCTCTCCATCGCTCAACATCCACACGGACGCTTCTCTGGAGGGTTGGGGGGTCACTCCCATCAACGACAAGTTCAAGGAACATGGTCTCCCCTATTCAAGACGTTTCACATCAACATCTTGATACACATCCGTCTAACTCTGGACAGCTCGGTAGTAGTCAGATGTCTCAATCGTCAGGGCTCGAGATCGCCCCACATAAATCAGGTGCTATTACCCATCTTCCGCCTGGCGGACAGGAAGAAGTGGCACCTGTCTGCAGTTCACCTACAAGGATTCCGCAACGTGACGGCAGACACTCTATCAAGGACAAGCCCCATAGAGTCGGAATGGTCCCTAGACGCAAGATCATTCTCCTTCATCTCTCGTCAAGTCCCGGAACTACAGATCGACCTCTTCGCGACGAGCGACAACAAGCAACTTCCTCGATATGTGGCCCCTTACGAGGACCCCAAAGCGGAAGCAGTGGACGCCATGTCCCTGGACTGGAACAGATGGTCCAAGATTTACCTGTTCCCTCCTCCCAACCTTCTGCTGAAAGTCCTCTCCAAACTGAGAACCTTCAAAGGGACAGCAGCCCTAGTGGCTCCCAAGTGGCCCCGGAGCAACTGGTTCCCCCTAGTCCTGGAGCTACAGCCCAAGCTGATCCCCCTGCCGAGCCCAGTTCTCTCCCAACAGGTGCAGAAGTCGACTGTCTTCGTTTCATCAAAGAAAGTCAAGGACCTACATCTCATGATTTTCTCTCCCTAGCCGTGAAGAAAAGGCTTGGGATCTCGAAGAAAAGTTTGGACTTCCTAGAGGAATACAAAAAAAAGTCTACCAGAAGGCAATATGAATCATCCTGGAAGAAGTGGGTATCCTTCGTCAAGGCAAAAGACCCTACGGAAATCTCCATAGATTTTTGCATCTCCTTTATTCACCTTCCTGGACAAGGCTTAGCAACCAATACGATTTCCACCTGCAAATCGGCCTTGACTAGACCACTTCTGTACGCCTTCCAAATAGATTTATCCAGCGAAATCTTCAATAAACTCCCGAAGGCGTGTGCTAGACTCCGTCCAGCACCTCCACCGAGACCCATCACCTGGTCCCTGGATAAGGTGCTCCATTTTGCCTCTAGCATGGACAACGAATCTTGCCCTCTGAAAGACTTGACTCAAAAAGTGATCTTCCTTTTTGCTCTCGCCTCGGGAGCCCGAGTCAGTGAAATAGTGGCATTATCAAGAGAAGAGGGCCAGATACAGTTCGCCGACATGGGGGAACCTACCCTCTTCCCTGACCCCACGTTTCTCGCTAAAAATGAACTTCCCACCAAAAGATGGGGCCCTTGGAGAATCTGTCCCCTGAAGGAAGATGTCTCTCTATGCTCAGTGGAGAGTCTTAAGGTCTATCTTCAAAGAACATCAGACTTAGGCGGAGGACAACTTTTTAAAGGAGAAACTTCGGGTAGTGACCTGTCACTAAAACAACTAAGAGCGAAAATCACCTACTTCATTCGCAGAGCGGATCCTGACAGTACACCCGCAGGTCATGATCCTAGGAAAGTCGCCTCTTCCCTGAACTTTTTCCAAGGAATGGATTTTGAAAGTCTCCAATCCTTCACAGGCTGGAGGTCACCTAGAGTTTTCTTCAAACACTATTCGAAGCAGGTGCACGAAGTCAAGAGATTCGTGGTTGCAGCAGGTAGCATGATGAAACCGGCTCTTTAGTGCCGCGTGGAACAGTGAGTTTTTTCGGGACTAACTCAAACAGGTCCCTGTGTTGACCCTAGTGCGATACATAGTGATTTCAAGGGACACTTAGTGTCCCTAATAGACTGTTCCTTATCAAGGTGAAGTGACATAGATTCTTACACGTGTGACACATGTTCTTGGACATGAAGTGTATAATGATTTTAAAAGACTGGCGTTCCTCAAGGAACTTGTGCTTAAAGGCAAAATATTTCCCTTTCAGATTCTACATCACCGTCTTACTGAAAATCTACGTCTATTATCCAATATTATTATTGTACATAATTTTCCATATTTCCATGCAATTTTCAAATAAGATATTTATTTTATTTACCATATGCATCTGATTTCGCTCCTATCTTTCATATGAAAATATATTGCTGTTATTGTTTTATTGATCCTATTTCTAGAGTTTATTATAGTTGATATACCTACTACCTAATAGACACTCACCTAATGGTATAAAATTTGTTCCTACACAAATATTTACCCTTCTGATCTGTCTTCGAGACCGGCACGATCTCTTCATCCAGGTGAGTCTATCCTCGTCAGGTTACTTCGAGATGTTCCTCTTGTCCAATTAGGACTTCCCTGCCAGGGGGACTGGAAGCCAGGCCATTGTAATGCCACTGGTAGTGACATTTAACGGAGATGTCATGGTCTCTTCGGTCACCAGACCGCAGGAATGTTAGTCGGAGTAGAAGGCACTTGAAATGGGAAAAAATCCACGATACATTAATTCTCTAGTACACTTCCCTCAGGAGGACATGGCTTGAGCCCAAAAAACGGATTTTGAGCGAAGCGAAAAATCTATTTTTGGGTGAGATAGCCATGTCGTCCTGATGGACCCGCCCAACTGTTCCAGTTCAGCCTGCCAGACCCCTCCCTGCTATTCTGTATCGCAGAGGCTGGTTGGAAGCTGGACTTCGGAAGGAGGACGGACGTGACGTCACACAGTATGGCGAACGGTTTGTTTACGTTGCGAGTACCGTAACAGTAACGAAGGAAGGGTAACTTTGGAACGGCTCCTCAGTTACCTCGCCACCTTCCCCCTCGAAGCGTAAACGCTAGGTGGGGTGCAGATAGCCATGTGGCGTGTTAATGCATGCGTCCCCTGTTGATATACGATATCCTAGAGGGAAACCTTTAGGGTACTCGTGCCAGAAGTTAGAATTCTGTGAAACCTTTAGTTTAATTCTCTGGGAATATTTATGATAGTCATATATATCCAAAGGAAGCTACTGAAGGAACCTTCCATCAGGACGACATGACCATCTCACCCAAAAATAGATTTTTCGCTTCGCTCAAAATACATTTTTTCACTTTGCTCAAAATCCATTTTTCGACGAGCGTAGGTAGCCGATTCGTAAGCTAGTGTTCTAGCCTAGCTCCTAGACTCGATAGCCTAGGTGGTTTTTGTTTACTCTCATGCATGATATAATAAGTGTTCCTAGTGTTAATTTATGAAATGAAGATTTTAGGCATTTATACATATAAGATTCAGTGACTGCTCATATGTTTTCGCCTTCGAGGAAGTACATTAAGGGTTTCGGTGATCTTGGTCGTCGACTCCCTTGCCCCTAACCTAACGTAGGGCTGCGGTATACTTCCTATCCTCCCCAGTTACTTTACCCAAGGTATTTCCTCCCTCTGAGGTAGCCTAGGCTACATCCCAGCCTTCCTTACCTCGAATCGCATTCAGGTAGGGTTAGGCGAGGATTTTCTTTCCCCACTCCTAGCCATAGCACATGAGCTTTGAGTTTGGGACAGAACCTCAGAGTACCAGTCGTTTGCCCCCAGCTCCCCCTCTAAGTGAATGAACTCTCCTTTTGGGGCCCTGCTCGTCGACGAAGGTGGAAGGGCTCTGCCCTTCCCCGTAGTCCACACTTGGTAGGGTTACGACCTTTTCCTCCCTGTGGCCTAGCGATTTGTCCTACACCTGCCTTCCCTGGTTCGGGACTCTCTTCCCTAGCTTAGGTTAGGTAGGCCAGGGGATTTTGTTTCTTTATAGTTTTGGACAGTACACTAGGGCTGTACCTTCTCTGAACTAACCTACCCTAGGCTGGAGAATGAACTCTCCTACACCTGGGATAGGGCTGGTTCTGGAACAGAACCCGCCCCCCCCCCCCCCCCTGGAGTGTTGATGGAGGCTACGCCTTCCCCAACGCTCCCCCTCAGGACCCTTGCCCCTCCCCCCTCTGTCCTTTTGTGTTGGCCTAGCCATCACACCCCTGTCCGCCGTCCTACAACTCCACTGTGTGCCGGCGGGTTGTGGGTTCGGCTTGGTCCCTTCGTGGGTTAGTCCGAGCTGCTACGCTTCCTGCTTATAGTCGAACTATGGGATAGCCTAGGCAAATCGGTCTGCTGGCGTGGGACCTCCCTATCTTAGAGTGTTCTTCTCTCCTCCCCTGGGCCGCCATCCGCAATTCCTGCCGACTGCAGGCTCTGTTGCCGCTGGATGAAAGATTGCCCCCTCTCTTGCATTTGAACACTCCTTCCGGAGAAAGACGAGGTCGGGGTAACGAGCTACCCTTCCCTCCCTCTTCCCCTACCCTTTCTCTCTACCTATCAGTGCCGGTCCACTGCCGCTACCCTGCCGGCAACAGCTGTCAGGGTACCCTAGTATCCACTCTGTCTTATTGATTGATGCCAGTGCTGGAATACCTTCGCCAGTCGCTTGCCGACTGCCGGGGGACGCCGACGTGCCGGCGATCCACCATCATCCAGAAGCTCCTATTCTCTCTGCCACATAGACTGATGGCAGGGAGGGGTTCCCACTCTCGATGGAGATTCGCCGGCGCCCGGCGCGTTTCCGGCATACCGCCACGCTGCCGGAGCCGCCTAATCATTTTACTTCAGTGGACTGTCACCTCTCCCCTGCCGGCCTGTGCCAGCAGTGACTATTGTAAAGCTATATACGATAGCCAGTACATCTATGGTACAGTACTTACCCTAGACAGAAAACTATGGTGTATAGTTATGCAGTAAAAATATTTCCAGCATACTCTGTGCATCCATGCGCAGTCCCTTTCCGGGACCTATCTGAATAGGGAGGGATCATTTCTCTCCCTTTTATCCTAAACTGAATGAACTCAGTTTCCCACCCTCTTACCATGACTAATTCTCCAGAAGAAGTCTAAGCTGTGTTTAATCCAATATGGATATCCCTTCCATCTCTTAGGCTTTTTAAGAGCCCCTAGTATTAGTTATGGTGTGGGGTCACGGCAATTGGGTGGGCGGGATGCACATGTATGTGTCTTTTCTGCTTCTTTTCCAGCTTACCTATCCTAAGCTTACACATGAAAAGGAATCTTATATTGAGTTAAATAACTTTAATGCTAATCTAAGATTACTTTAAGTATTTACTTTAAGTCATTGTACATGACTTCTGCAGACTTATTCCCCCTTTCTTTTACAGGAGTATATCCGGTGTGAGAGCACCTTCTGCAGCGTTCGGTGCCCGGGCTTCTACGGTCACCTGGCGTGCCGAACCCACGCCAGCTGTTCCATCTCCAAGGGGACTCTCCAGTATTGGGACCCGCAGGTCTGCACCGTCTGCAAGGACCTGCTCCACAAGGCGTTTGAGGACCCTCCTTCAGCGGAGCCCAGGGACGTTGCCCGAGAGAAACTGGGCAAATAGGTGCGTGGTTTCCAAAAGAACGCCACGGGGCCCTATCTCCCGAGTGAGAAGATGAGAGCTTTGCTCTTCCCAAAAGCATCTGCGGATGCTGTCATCCCCAAGGCCGAGATCCCCTGCGTCCAGCTGACGGTCGAACATGATGTATCGGACGCACTGCAAGACTTCCATCTTGACGAGGTGGAACTGATGTTGGAAGTGTCGGACACCACCGAAAGGACCCTGATGGCTGAGGGTCAAGAAGAGGAGGAGCATGTGGAGGCTCCGGACTCCGAGGACGAAGTCGCCTGCGCCCCCTCTGTTACTTCCGTTGCTGTAACGGAACCGATCCCCTCTACCTTACTCCTACTCCTACTCTGTCGTTACTGGAGAACCAGGACAGTCTCCAGGCCCTAACGCCCTACTGTACGAGAGGTTCCAAAAAGGACAAGAGGACCCCAAGAAGGAGATTTCTCCGTCTGTCGAAGCAGTCGGTCAAGAAGATCAATGTCAAGGATCTTCCCCCTTGCCCAGTGACCAACCCCTGGAGGCATACAGAGCACATGCCAATTACAAGTGGACGAATCTTCGTCAATGACAAGCTAGGCGCAGTCCCACTTGAAGAGGTGGAGTTTTGGCCTAGCTTTGAGTCGTATCCGGACTATCACATCCGTTTCAAGTCCGAGCCAGCTTCTAAGGAGGAAACCGAGCCTAAGGAGGTCATAGTCTTTGATCACGCTAAGGCTCAATCTCTTGTGGCTGGCAGCCTGAAGAGCAAGGGCTACACCAACTCTAAGGTGCCGGCCCTTAGCAAGAAACACCCATCCTTTCTTGCTCCTGCCACCATGGTCTTCCCCTTTGCTGAAAAGTCCTTGCTAGCAGTGTTGAAAGCGGTGGAGGAAGGGAAACTTTGCCCTACATTGGAGGAATGTAGGCCCCTCTCCCTCGCCCTACCTCCCGACGACAAGAACTGGAAAGACATCCAGTCAACTTTCTCGGTAGGAAAGTTGGAGGCTGACGTCGCAGGACATCAGTTTAACGAGAACCTCCCCAAGCTCTCCGAATACCTTCTGCATCGGGAGCTGGATACGAAAGAGAGACTGGCCGCCTCGCTTTCTCACCAAGTGCAATTGGAGACAATGGCCGGGGACACTCGGACCCCAGACATGTATATGGTCTTAGCTAAGACCCATCTCGCCACCCTGATGAAGAACTTTTATAGCTTTATCAGGGCTTGGAGAGCCTGTAGAGAATTCGTGTTTGTGGACGCTACCGTCAAACACGAACCTCGGAAACTGATCTCCTCCAACATTTGAGGGATAGACCTCTTCCCCAATGATCTCGTGAAAGAGATTGTAGACAGAGCCGCCACCGAGAACCGGAACTTTCTCAACAAGTGGGGCATGTCAAGAAAGAGGAAATTTTCTCAGGATGAGGGCCCCCAACCTAAGAAGAAATCTAACAAGCCTAGGCCCCAGCAGCGACAGGCTAAGCGCCAGTTTCCGGCACCCGCTACTCCACACTTGGTTGCTCAGCCTGCACAGACCTTTCAGTTGGTCCCTCAGCCGGTGGTGGCTCAGTCACCAGTCTTCACACCTGCCTACGAAAGACAGTCAAATACCTTTCATGCCAAAGGTAGAGGTTCCAGCAGAGACTCCTCTCGACGCCCTTCCAGAGGGAGAGGAGGGAGGGGAGCAGGCGGCCGAGGTGGCAAACCCTCGGGAAACCAGAAGCAATGAAATGCTTCCGGTGAGAGGAAGACTCCGCCTCTTCCAGGATCGTTGGACCTACGATTCTTGGGCTCACAGCATCATCAAGAACGGACTAGGGTGGAGTTGGGTAACACCACCTCCAACCTTCCATCAATTCTTCCAACACTCCATCCCCGTCCTGGAAGAATACGTCCAAGAACTCTTGAACAAGAAGGTGTTCAAGAGGGTAAAGTCCACCAGGTTCCAGGGAAGACTGTTCTGTGTTCCCAAGAAGGACTCCGACAAACTCAGAGTCATTCTGGACTTATCCCCTCTCAACAAGTTCATCGTGAACAACAAATTCAAGATTCTATCTCTTCAGCACATCAGAGCCCTACTGCCCCAAAAGGCATTCACAGTCTCGATAGACTTGGCAGACGCCGACTGGCACATTCCAATGAATTGCTAGGCTTCCTCCTACCTAGGATTCAGGCTTCAAAGAAGGCAATACGCCTTCAGAGCCATGCCCTTCGGACTCAGCATAGCTCCAAGGATCTTCACAAAGCTCGCAGAAACGATCGTCCAACATCTACGCCGTCAAGGCGTCCAGGTGATGGCTTACCTGGACGATTGGCTGGTATGGGCCGCATCCTCAGAAGAAAGCTTGCAAGCTTCCAGAAAAGTGACCCAATTCCTGGAACATCTGGGTTTCAAAATCAACACCAAGAAATCTCGACTTTCTCCAGCTCGAAAGTTTCAATGGCTAGGAATCCATTGGAACCTTCAGTCACACCGTCTTTCCATCCCTCCGAAGGAAGAAAAGGAAGTAAATAGCAGGATCTGTCAAGAGACTCCTAAAATCCAAACGGATTTCAAGATGTCAACAGGAGCAGGTGCTCGGCTCCCTCCAGTTCGCTTCAGTGACAGACCCAGTGCTACGTGCACAGCTAAAGGATGCATCGGGAGTCTGGAGAAGATACGCATCTATCGCTCGAAGAGATCTCAAGAGACCTCTACCAACCAGGCTTCATTCTCTCCTAAAGCCATGGTCGGAGGCAAAGAACCTGAAGAGATCAGTTCTCCTTCAACCACCACCTCCATCGGTCGTTATCCACACGGATGCATCGCTAGAAGGATGGGAGGGTCACTCCCATCAACGACAAGTTCAAGGAACATGGTCTCCCCTATTCAAGACGTTCCACATCAACTTCTTGGAGGCCATGGCGGTCCTTCTTTATCTGAAGAGGCTGTCTCCACGACCCTCGTCCCACATCCGTCTAACTCTGGACAGCGCCGTTGTGGTCAGATGTTTTAACCGTCATGGCTCACAATCGCCCCAACTCAACCAAGTATTACTGCCCATCTTCCACCTAGCGGACAAGAGATGGCACTTCTCAAGGATTCCGCAACGTGACGGCGGATGCTCTATCAAGGACAACCCTGATAGTCAGAATGGTCCCTAGATGCAGACTCATTCTCCTTCATCTCTCGCCAAGTCCCAGAACTGTAGATCGACCTCTTCGCGACGAGCGACAGCAAACAACTTCCTCGTTACGTGGCCCCTTACAAGGACCCCAGAGCGGAAGCAGTAGACGCCATGTCCCTGGACTAGAACAGATGGTCCAAGATTTACCTGTTCCCTCCACCCAACCTTCTGCTGAAAGTCCTCACCAAGCTGAGAACCTTCCAAGGAACAGCAGCCCTAGGGGCACCCAAGTGGCCCCGGAGCAACTGGTTCCCCCTAATCCTAGAGTTACAACCCAAGATAATTCCCTTGCCGGACCCAGTTCTATCCTAGCAAGTTCAGAAATTGGCTGTCTTCGCTTCATCAAGGAAAACCCAAGACCTACATCTCATGATTTTATCTCCCTAGCCGTTAAGAAGAGGTTTGGGATTTTGAAGAAAAGTTTGGACTTCCTAGAGGAATACAAAACTAAATCTACCAGAAGGCAATACGAGTCTTCCTGGAAGAAATGGGTGTCCTTCGTCAAGGCTAAAAATCCTATGGAAATCTCTATAGATTTTTGTCTGTCCTTTATTCACCTTCATGGACAGGGCTTGGCAGCCAACACGATTTCTACCTGCAAATCGGCCTTGACAAGACCACTACTCTATGCCTTCCAGATTGACCTGTCCGACGACATCTTTAACAAGCTGCCAAAAGCATGTGCTAGACTCCGTCCTACACCTCCACCGAGACCCATGTCCTGGTCTCTCGACAAAGTGCTCCAGTTTGCCTTAAGTCTGGACAACGAGTCTTGCCCTCTGAAGGATTTGACTCAAAAAGTAATTTTCCTTTTTCCTCTCGCCTCGGGAGCCCGAGTCAGTGAGATTGTGGCTTTATCAAGAGAAGAGGGCCAGATACAGTTTGCTGACACAGGCAAACTTACCCTCTTTCCTGACCCAACGTTTCTCGCCAAGAACGAGCTTCCCACCAAACGGTGGGGCTCCTGGAGAATCTGCCCTGAAGGAAGATGTCTCTCTATGCCCAGTGGAGAGTCTAAAGGTCTATCTTCGAAGAACTTCAGACTTTGGCGGAGGACAGCTCTTTAAAGGAGAAACATCAGGGTCTGATTTGTCACTCAAACAACTAAGGGCGAAGATCACCTACTTTATTCGCAGAGCAGATCCTGACAGTACACCCGCAGGTCATGATCCCAGGAAAGTCGCATCTTCCCTGAATTTCTTCCAGTCGATAGACTTCGAGAGTCTTCGCTCTTTCACGGGCTGGAAATCCTCAAGAGTGTTTTTCAAACACTACGCAAAGCAGGTGCAAGAGTTGAAGCACTATGTGATGGCAGCAGGTAGTGTGCTAAAACCTGCTGCTTAGTGCTGCGTAGAACAGCGAGTTATTCGGGACTCTAACTCCACGGGTGCCTGTGTTGACCCTAGTGAGAAATATAGTGATTTTAAGTGCTACCTAGTAACACTAAGGACTGTTCTTCTACAAAGGTGAAGTAACATAGACAGTAACACGTGTGCCACGTTTTAACATGAAGTGTATATAAGACTTTCTAGAAAGACTATAGTTCCTCTGGAACTTATGTGTGTAATGGCAAGTTTTCCTTTTCAGATTCCACACCCACTTCTTTTGATGTCTTTAGTCTGTTTTTAATTGGATTGCTTATTTTAAAATTTTGCTTATTTCATGCTAATTCTGTTTTAATGAATAAAAGAGAATTTGGTTACCCTGTGCGTCTCATTTCGCCCTCTCTCTATCTTATGAAATAAAACACTGTTACAGAATTTTATTACCCTTATATTTTTTTATTATTATGAACAATGTTATAATTTTGTTCTCTTGATGCAAACTCGTCTAGATTAAGGTAACTTGTTTCAACACGAGCATACTTACCTTCTCTATCTGGCCCTGGGACCGGTAGGTATCTCCAAGATTAGGTGAGTTCCTCTATCAAGCAACTTCAAGATGTTCCTTCTGTCCAATTAGGACTTCCCTGCCAGGGGGGCAGGAAGCAGTAACATGGTATACATATGCTTATTTGAAGTGGCATGTAACAGATATGCCACAGGTCTCTGTGGTCATCAGACCAAAGGAATATTGTTTAGAAGTCGAAAGGCACTACAAAAAAGGGGAAAAATCCACGATACATTAATTCTCTGGTACACTTCCATCAGGATGTCATGGCCATCTCACCCAAAAATAGATTATGGATTTTGAGCGAAGAGAAAAATCTAATTTTGGGTGAGATAGCCATGTCGTCCTGATGGACCCACCCATGTTCTCTATTTGGCCTTGAAAGGCCCCTCCCAATCTTATTGTATCATGGAGGCTGGCATAAACGCCGAAAGGAATGAAAATGGCGGGCTACGGCGGCGTTATCCAAGATGGCGGCCAACATGGCAAGCCGATGTTGACGTCGCCGAGTACCAAAACAGTAACGGAGGAGGAGAACTTTGTAACAGCTCCTCCCATAACTTGCCACTATTCCCCCTCGAAGCGTAAACGCTATGTAGGGTGCAGATGGCTATGTGGCGTGTCAAGCATACGTCCCCTGTTATTATACGATATCCTAAAGGGAAACCTTATGGGTACTCGCGCCAGAAGTTAGAATTCTGTGAAACCTTTAGTTTAATTCTCTGGGAATATGCACTGTAGTCATATGTACCCTTAGGAAGCTACTGAAGGAACCTTCCATCAGGACGACATGGCTATCTCACCCATAAATAGATTTTTCGCTTCGCTCAAAATCCATTGTATAAAATATTGCCTAAAGCTTCAATAAAATTACCATACTAGGAAAACTATATCCTGCATGAAGGTAAGGGCTAGACGCCTATGCTAGGAAGCCTAGCGTAAGTGAGGATCAGTTACCTAAATCGCCGAAACCACGATACTATCGGCATAATATAAAATTTCCTAGCAATGAAGGCTAAATAGCTAAATTTATTAAATCGAAATATACCGGGAAGGTCGTTTTGGCTCACTAAATGACACATGCAAAGCGAACGCCAGTGTCCATGACACCTCCGGTTAGGCAACAGCTCTTGTTACGTTAATTAAACCTAGAATCGAGGAAAAAACTGGCAAGAGCTTACATGTATACAAAAACGAATTTTGAGCGAAGCGAAAAATCTATTTTTGGGTGAGATGGCCATGACGTCCTAATGGAAAGTTCCTTTAGTAGCTTCCCAAGGGTATATATGACTACAGTGATATTCCCAGAGAATCAAACCAAAGGTTTCACAGAATTCTAACTTCTGGCGCGGGTACCTTTAAGATTACTCTCAAGGGTATCATATATCATCAGGGGACGTATTATTGACACGCCACATGGCAATCTGCACCCCGAATAGCCTTTACGCTTCGAGGGGGAATACGTGGCAGAATAGAAGGGTAACCGCAATAAAGATTACTCTGGTTCCCTTACTACAATAGTATCACAACCGCGCCAACTCCCTCTGGCGGTCATTCCTTGTAGCGTTGAGCAAGGTGCTACAGATACAGTAGATCAGGGGGGGAACCGTGAAGATCATTTCATAGAAAAGAAGGGTGGGTCCATTAGGACGTCATGGCCATCTCACCCAAAAATAGATTTTTCGCTTCGCTCAAAATCCGTTTTTTGGGCTCAAGCCATGACGTCCTAATGGAAGCATGCCAGAGAATTAATGTATCTGTGGATTTTTTGTCAGTGCCTTAACCTTGGGATAACATTTCTACGGCCAAAAGGGCCAATTGAGACCAATGACGTTACCGTTATCTGTCATCGTCACTAAGCATAATAATGTTAGTGCTTCCTGCCCCCTGCAGGGAAGAGTCATTTTTAGACGTTAGAAAAGGGCCTCAAAGTAGCATATATTGTATGAACAAAACATAAGTATACACTGAGAATACAAACGGTTTCAAGGATTGTATATATTGCGGAACCAATATCAGTGTCCTCATCCGTTGATTGTAAGCGTACAATGATATGAGAAATACTTACATGAGTAAGTTAAGGAACTCTGGTATTTTAAACATGCAATTGTTGGGCGAATTAGGACGCAACTGCATTTTAATAGACATTTATTCCTAATAAATGACTACATGCTAAATGAATGTAGCATGATATGGAAATTATACAAGAGACATACACAGACATTAATGTTCCCCTTTTTGAAAGGGGAAAATGATGAGTGCCACTCTCAAACTGAAGAAAAGCTCTTTTAACAAGACTTTTCTTTATAATTCTGTACATGAAATAGCCTAACAACACTGTGTACTATGTACACACGGCACTAGTGGTATCCATATAATTTCACACCTGAGATTCTGAACAGATTTAGTATTACCTTGGCAACACTTATTCAAAGGGAGGTCACACGAAAATTGCTGACCCCTTCTCCTCTTAATTGATAGTCCCAATCAATTTACTGTTCATCGCAGAGCTAGACGACAGGGTCTAAAATAGCACCTGCTGCCACCACATAATGCTTCAATCCATAGATTTGCTTAGTATAGTGTCTGTAAGACGTATTGGACAACCTCCGATCAGTAAGTGAGCAAAGAGGCTGAAGTCAATACAATGAAAGGTTCAGTGATGAAGCAACTTTCCTTGGATCTTTTATCTGCAGGAGTACTGTCAGGATCCGCTTCGCGAAAAAGGTAGGTGAGCTTCGCCCTCAGTTGTAGGGATAGTTTGATCCAAAGTTTTCTCCTGTAAAGAGCTGTTCCTCCCGAAGTCTAAAGTTCTATGAAGATAGACCTTAGACGCTCTAGCAGACCTAGAGAGACATCTTCCTTCAGAGGGCAGATTCTGCAGGAGCCCCACCTCTTAGTGGGTAGGACGTCTTTAATGAGAAAGGTTAGATCAGAAAAGAGAGGCAGTTCTCCCACTTAATGTGGCCCTCATCTCCAGATAGGGCCACTATTTCAATAACTCTAGTCCCAGAGGCTATAGCGAACCGAAAATATAACCTTTTAGGTTAGATGCTTGAGGGAACAATCCTCATTGTTCACAGGTGAGGCATAATGTAGGACCTTGTCCAAAGACCATGAGATGGGCTTTAGTGGCGTTGCAGGCGTAAGCCTCCACATGTTTTCGGATATTTATTAAAGATTTTAATCGTTAGATCCATTTAAAGGGCATATAGAAGAGGTCTAGTCAGGGCTGACTTGCACAGAGATAATGGTCCATGGATCCAAAGATCCCATCAAGTGACCTCTCTCGCAAAGTCGGCCATACCCTTGGTGCTTACTCAAGGGTTTATATGGGGACAAGGCCGAAGAACTAGCGTTCTCATAGTATCCAAGGATACACTGCCTCCTTCTCAAAGGCCATCGTGCTGTTGGCCGCCAGACCTTGAATATAAGGGTGGACAGAGAAGGACAGGCAGAAGATCATGAGATTGCTTTTGGGCCCTTTTGCTTTACAAAACAATTTAGTTTTCCCAAGAAGACTCGTATTGTCTTCTCGTTGACTAGACTTGTATTCTTCTAGGAATTCTATTTGCCTTTAAGATCCCAGTCTTTTTCCTAACCGTTAAGGGCAAGGAATTCATAAAATGAAGGGATCAGGTGTACTGTGATAAATCAAAGGCAAAAAACTTCTGAACCTCCTGGATAATCCTAGGTGCATAACTAGGACTAGCCTCAGCCTCAGTTCCTTCATTACAGGGAACGGGGTGTTCTTGGGCTTCCTGGGAGCCAACAGAACCCGTCTTCCCTGGAAGGGTCTCAGCATGTAGAGGGCCTTCCGGAGGAAATTTGATGGGCTGAACAGGAATTCTAAGTCCATCACTTCTATTGTAGAGACATGATGTCTGTTACCTCCATTAGAGGATCCTCGTATGGGGCTAAATAACGAGATAGTATCTTGATAACGTTCGTGACGAAGAGAACGATCGGCAGCTCGGGGACTTGTCCCCCTCTGGGAGGGAATGGGTCTGCGTCCGTGTACCATTCCAACTCTATTGGGTTGAACCCGAGAAGAGCATCCGCTGTCACCTTGCGGATCATATATAAAAGAGCTGCTGATAGGCACCATTCCCTTAAGGAAGGGATGGCTAGCATTCCCTAATGAAATGAGACGTCCCTTATCCTCGATAGTTTCGACGCCTCATTATCGCTTCGATGCCCCAGATCAACCTGAGGAGGTCTGATCTGTGTGGAGAGAGTTTATCCACTCATTACAGGGCTAAAATGGCCTACGGGTCCGTGGCCTTTGGTCATTGTAGGGTAAGTGAAGAGGGAATGACCATCATTGGTCCTATTAGATCTCTTCGAGCGTTTGATGCGTATCTTCTCCAGCCTCTTAACGCATCTTACAGTTGTGCACGTAGCAATGGGTCTGTCATCATCGTGAACTGGAGAGAGTTCGAAACTCCTCCCTGTTAGCATCATGGAATCCTGACTGATTACAATAGTCTCTTGGCAGACCTTGCAATCTCCTTTTACATCCCCAGGGGAAAGGAGCATTAGGGTGACTACAGGTTTCAATGATTTTTTAAAAACATTGAAGCCCCTGAGCTGGAGAGAATCGAGACTTCTTGAAGTTATTTTCATCCTCGATGTTCCGGGGCCGGATCATCTCCATGGATGCTCATAGACAGTCGTTTCGGGTGCTGCCCATCCCAGCCTGTCGTCCAGGGCCATTGTTGCCTGAACTCTTTCTAGGCTTGGTTTTGCTTGATTGTGTCTGCTAATTCCGTGAAGATCCTAGGACTGAATCTAGTCCGATGAGAATCTTGTCTAAGATATATGTTATCTTCTGTAATTTAGATCCTAGGTAGGAGGGGAGGAGGTGACTGACTCGAAGTTGCTGATAGACATCTTCCAGGTCTGACTAGAATGTCAACACTCCTTACTGAATAAGGTCCTTATGTTCAGAAGGATTAACATTCTCAACTTGCTGTTTTATTGGAACTTGTTGAGTGGCACCAAGACCAAAATGACTCAGAGTTTTCTTGAGTCTTTCATGTGAACACTAAACAACCTTCCTTGGAAATCGATGGACTCTACTTTCCTCACCACTAGTATGCTCTAGAGCTCTAAGGTATACTCTTCTAGGGGGGATTTGAATATAAGAAGTGTTGAGGAAAGGATGGTGGAGGTATGTCCATTTCTATTCTAGTCTCATCTTGGTTAGACCTTGGACCCCAGGGATCGAAGGTCCGGTGATCCAGGAGGAACTCCCCTCCTACCAGAAGCGTCTGTTTGCTTCGTATGATCTGAAGGTGTATATATCTGACCGTCTGTGGAACAACGGTCATTGTAACTGTGGGATGCTGTTTAACATCCTAAGGAGAACTAAGAAACCCTTCCGTTCTCCTTTCAGGTCATATCTGAACGTTTGCCTATATCAGCTTTTCAGTGTTTCACTGTAATAGAAGATTCCTTTCTATGTATAAAGCTTAGGATAAGTACGCTGGAAAAGAGGAGAGACACATACGTATAAATCCTTCCAGCCAACTGCTGCGGCCTTCCTAATTATTGATTCTAGGGCATCCCCTTTCAAGAAGGGGCCGATGGAAGATTCTAGACCATAAGGATAGAGTAGCGTACTACATCCGGGGAATTAATAATGAGAATCAAGAAGCTGATGAAGAATCAGCGTAAGGAAAAGGGGGGGGGAGTGGATCCCCCAAATCAGGTAGGTCTCAGCAAGGGATTGTGCTTAGAAGCACAACGTACTGGAAAACCATTCTATTGTATGGTTATATACCAAAGATTTCTGTCTGCGATATGGTCCTATACTGCAGATGTACAGGGTATTGTATACCCCTATACAACTGGCATGTTACCGTCAAGGCTAGTACTTGGGGGTAAGTTAACTGGCACAGTACTTCAGTACCGATATGGCTAGCAGTTCTCCGGCATGTCAGTGACTTGTCGGCTGTCAGCGGGTCGCTGACAGAAGTCACACCATCCTAGCCAGTATTCAATGTGACTGGGTAGTGGTGAAAACTATATGCATAGTCAGCGGATCTCTGAACCAGAGGTGACTCCTCGGGTTGTCGGCAGACCGCCGGTAATCGGCGAGCTGTCGATTGAAGGCATACCAACTCAGCTATTGACTGGGTGGTGACCAAGGGCACACACTGCCGGCTCTTGGCGGCGGAGTCAGATGTGACAGTGAAACAATGACTGCTGTCGTTGATTTCACTACAAGGTGTGGCTTGATTGTGGAGTCTCTGCCCGGTGTTTGTCAGTCGGGGTTCCGAGTCCCGCTCAGACTCACCAGTGCCGTTAGTATCTGCAATCTCATCTTGAGAGGCAGGGTTCGGGGGGGGGGGGGGGGGGGAGAGGTTTAGACCTTAAAAACCTTTAAAAGGAACACTAAATTCGCAGTTTTCGTAATGAGTAGTGAAATTTTCAGTCCAATTCCCGTAGAGTTTCAAAATTTTTGCGAGTTCGCAACTGAACGGCATTTATGAGATAACTTCTGAAACCAAACCAACCACAGTACGACAGCTCTAGACTGCCGTCTTGTAGGTTATGGATTTGGAAATAATAATGCTGGGGGGGGGGTGAACCTGCATATATTATGTCCGTGAAAATACTCACCTTTATAACTGCAGAAGACTGCAATGCATCATCTGGTGTCCCTCCTGTAAGGAAGGGAGAACAGAAATGAGTATTCAATTAATTATCGCACTGATAAACAATTTTGACAAAAATAGCTTAGGACAGTAAGCTAAAAGAGATAGTGGGAGACACAAACCCGTGTATCCCTTGTGAGCCAATGCTGTTACTTCTCCTCAGTATTAAGATAAGGAAATTCCTCCAACCGGGGAATTCCCTGAAGAAAAAGGGGTTCGAACACCTAGGTGTAAGGAAGTGTACAAGCACTGTCCCCCTCTATACTTAACGCTGTGAGGTAAGGAGGATTGATTCACAATCAGAGTATCGAAGGAATGTCATTCTTTCGAAATAGGAGCGGTAACAGCAGAAGTTCCCATCCAAAATATGTTGATTAGAAATTAAAAGACATATATTTATGTATCCCTACCCATCTATTTGCTGTAACCTCCCTTACAATATTAAATCAGGGAGTTTCCTGAACAGGGAAACTCAGGGATAAGGGCTCTCCCTTTTAGGGGTTAGAGGCATCACACCACCGGTCCTTTACGAAATTTAATATTGCAGGGTAAATGGAAACTAATCTCAAATCAGAATATTGATGAAATATTATTCTATCAATATAGAATTGGGTTCAGCAAATATCTGGACAGGGATACCCAAGATATATTGGAAATAACTACTAGTATAATATATACGTTAGTTATCCTTCTGTCGTATTTACTATACTGCAAATATACTGACTACCTGTATAGGGCTATTCCGTAGTTCAGCCGGCAGAAAATAAAAGACATATACTTATGCATCCCAACCAATCTATTTGCTGTGACCTCCCTTACAATATTAAATCAGGGAGTTTCCTGATCAGGGAAACTCAGGGATAAGGGCTCTCCCCTATAGGGGTTAGAGGTGTCACACCACCAGCCCTTTACGAAATTCAATATTGCAGGGTAAATGGAAACTGATTTCAAATAAGAATATTGATGAAATATTATTCTATTAATATAGAATTGGGTTCAGCAAATATCTGGACAGGGATACCCAAGATATATTGGAAATAACTACTAGTATAATATATACGTTAGTTATCCATCCGCCGTATTTACTATACTGCAAATATACTGACTGCTTGTATAGGCCTATACCGTAGTTCAGCCGGCAGAAAATAAAAGACATATACTTATGCATCTCAACCAATCTATTTGCTGTGACCTCCCTTACAATATTAAAGCAGGGAGTTTCCTGATCAAGGAAACTCAGGGATAAGGGCTCTCTCCTATAGGGGTTAGAGGTGTCACACCACCAGCCCTTTACGAAATTCAATATTGCAGGGTAAATGGAAACTGATTTTAAATCAGAATATTGATGAAATATTATTCCATCAATATAGAATGGGGTTCAGCAAATATCTGGGCAGGGATACCCAAGATATATTGGAAATAACTACTAGTATAATATATACGTTAGTTATTCATCTGCCGTATTTACTATACTGCAAATATACTGACTACCTGTATAGACATATACTGTAGTTCAGCCAGCATGTTGCTGGATTAGCTAGCTATTGCCAGAGCATCTAGCAAGCTAGATAAGAGAGAGAGAGAGAGAGAGAGAGAGAGAGAGAGAGAGAGAGAGAGAGAGAGAGAGAGAGAGAGAGAAAGCATGGTGTGAAGGCTATTTATTACTGTATATGTATACAGTAATAAAAGATGTAAAAATCTAATTTACTGCCTTTCTCCGAAAAGAAGGTTCACTTCCATTTAGCCACAGTACTATTGCCGGCTTACTACTGTAGGCCAGCCTCCGGCAGCATGAGTACAGTCGGCATGCTACCTACTGAGTCAGTACCTATCTGTGCTGGTCTACTGCCGACCAGAACAATACGCCGACAACGGAAACTGTGGCTAGCAGTTCAAGGGAGAACTGGAGAACCTTGGTGACACAAGAGACCTCCCATCCACAGCCGCCAAGGCTGCTGGAAGCCGGCAGTCACCGACAGTCGTCATGGCCGCCGGCAGTCGACAGTCGCCGACAGCTAACGGCTGAGGAGGGGGGTCTGGGTGACTCCGGCAACCCGCCGGCAATGGTAAGGTTGCAGGACTCCAGCACAGGAAAGACAATGGCTCGGCCATCGTAAAAGAACAGAGAGGGGAGGGGAAAAGGTCCTATATGAGGTATAGGAGGGACCGGCAATGTTGCCGGACCTACACACCTTGAAGAAACTCTGTTTCAGTACCGGCACGACCACAAGCGGCAGGAGAATCATTATTCTCCAGCTTAGGAGGTGCTAATACAGTTAAGGGGACGGCAGCTCATGCCATTCCTCTAAACAAGGGAGAAACAGAATTCCAATGCCGGCGCCATCCTAGGCCACAAGAGTATACGACTCTATAGCCTAGGGCCGGCGAGCATGGGACTAGTCTATTAGACCACAGGGAGAAGGTGGCGGCAACATTCGACCACTTCAGGTGTAATCTAGGGAGGGCTAGCCTCCTATGCCGGCAGTTCCGCCAGCAGGGGAATGCAATCACCCTGCCGACCGACTGCCGACAAAGACTAAATACTCTGAGGTTCTGATCGAATCCCAAAACTTGCCGTCTGCCGTTAAGGGATGAGACAGAAAACTCTAGGCTAGTCATTCCTGAATTCGAAATTCAAGGCCGACGCAGAGAGTTGTAGCCTAAGGATACTCTCAGAGGGAAGAGAGATTACCCATAAATCTCTAGCGAGATTAGTAACGGTTAGTATAATTCCAGGAGATATCGATCTCCAGGAATGATATTCGATACACAAGGGTAACCGGGGAAATGACGAAAGTATATGTTGTCTAGGTTATGTTACCTAGACAAGACGAGATCTCGGTTACCTAAATCACCAAAAACACCGACATATTCGATCATCATGGAAAAGGGAAAATTATGCTTATAAATATCTTTACAATATATAATGCCTAAATAGCTTTCATAATAACAATTAAGCTATTTAAACCGGAATGTTGTTCTGCTAACTAAATAGCACATGTTCAAAGAACGACAGCGCCTATGGTGACACCAGCGATCGGCGAAGATCCACACACAATAAATACACTAAATTCATTTTGAGGCTGGAACTAAATTACATATTGTAAAGAATAAATACTCAACCTTCTGGATGGAGAAAGAAGTCGTAGAAAGCATAAAGAGTCCCAGAAATCGATCGAAAATGTCAGATCGACAGGGAACACCACCGTAGCGAGTCGCTACAGATAAAGGAATGACCGCCAGAGGGAGTTGTTGCGGTTGATACGATTGTAGTAGGGGAACCAGGGTAATCTTTGTTGCAGTTACCCTTCTATTCTGCCACGTATTCCCCCTCGAGGCGTAAAGGCTATTAGGGGTGCAGATTGCCATGTGGCGTGTCAAGAATATGTCCCCTGATGTTATACGATACCCTTAGGAGTAATCTTAAAGGTACTTGCGCCAGAAGTTAGAATTCTGTGAAACCTTTGGTTTGATTCTCTGGGAATATCACTGTAGTCATATATACCATTGGGAAGCTACTAAAGGAACCTTCCATTAGGACGTCATGGCTTGAGCCCAAAAATAAAGATAATACTCAACTTTCCAGAGGCAGATGAGGCTGGAGAAAATAATCCAAAAAATAGCGAGAGCACTGGGAAACACAGAGTAAGGTTCGCTACAAAAGAAGGAATGGCAAGATGGCGCCCAGACGTGACGTCATACAGGTACTCAACAGTAGGAGATAGAGTGTGCCTTAATAACGGTTTCCTCCGATACTTGCCACTTTCCCCTCTCGAAGCGTAAACGCTATTAGGGGTGTAGATAGCTATGTGGCATGTCAAGAATACGTCCTCTGATATTGTGCGATATCCCTAAAGGCGAAAGCCAGGGATATTCGCGCCAGGAGTTAGAATTCTGGATACCTTAAGTAAAATTCTCTGGGATATATCCCTGAAGTTAAATATAACCTAGGAAGCTACTATAAAGGAACTTCCATCAGGACGACATGGCCTGAGCCCAAAAAACGGATTTTGAGCGAAGCGAAAAATCCATTTTTGGGTGAGATAGCCATGAAGTCCTGAAGGAAGGTTCCTTCAGTAGCTTCCTAGGGTATATTTAACTACAGTGGATATTCCCAGAGAATTAAACTAAAGGTTATCACAGAATTCTAACTTCTGGTGCGAGTACCCTAAAGGTTTCCATCTAGGATATCGTATATCAACAGGGGACGCATGTATTAACACGCCACATAGCTATCTACACCCCATATAGAGTTAACACTTTGATATGGAAAGGTGGCTGAGTAACTGAGGAGCCGTTCTACAGTTACTCTCATCCGTGGCTGCTTTTGGTACTCGAGACGTAAACAAACGGGCGCCATTGCTAAATGACGTCACGTCCGTCCTTATCATGGCTATCTCACCCAAAAATAGATGTTTCACTTCGTTCAAAATCCGTTTTTTGGGCTCGAGCCATGACGTCCTGATGGAAGTGTACCAGGGAATTAATGTATCGTGGAATTTTTCCCCTTTTTAATCCAAGTGCCAAGGGCTTCGAACAGTAATATAGAACATGTCCTTACCAGAGATTCTATGATGAACTAGCTTCCTGCCCCCCTGGCAGGGAAGTCCTGGTGGACAAAAGGAACATCTCGAAGCGATCATTGAAGAGCTACTCACCCGGTGGAGAGTTCACGCTGGACTCGGAGACAAGATGAAGGTTAATATTCGGGTAGGAATATTATCAAGCATAGGTAAGTTAATAACATTTACTACTCCCCCTGAAGGAGAGATCGATCTGGTCTCGGAGACAGGACAAAGGTTAATATTCGAATAGGAATATTATCAAGGCATGAGTGAGCATATAACATAATTACTTATATTATTCTTCTCGTTCTTCAGGGAAAAAGGGGTAAATGAAACTATCACAATCGTATATTTCTTGATAAAGAATAGGAGCTGAGAGAGACGCACATGGAATGAAATAGACATTTTATTTCTAAGATTGCAGATCATTATGGTAGTAATTACAATAATGAATGTAGAGTTTATTAACAATAATAAAAGAATAATGTACATAGAAAATAAAGACTTTGATCTTGATTCTGAAAAGAATATTTACTTTTTAGAAACACAAGTTCCAGAGGAACGCCAGTCTTTTTCAAAGAGAACACATCATGCCCTAGAGCATGTGTCACTCATGTAAAGTCTATGACATTTCACCTTGGTAAGAACAGTCTATTAGAAACACTAAGTGTCCATGAAATCACTATGTATCACACGAGGGTCAACCCAGGCACCCGTAGAGTTAAAGTCCCAAGTAACTCGCTGTTCTATGCAGAGTTAAACAGCAGGTTTCATAACACTACCTGCGGCTACCACGAAATGCTTTACTTCGTGCACTTGTTTTGCGTAGTGCTTGAAGAAAACGCGAGGATTTCCAGCCTGTAAAGCTCTTGAGGCTTTCGAAATCCATACTCTGGGAGAAGTTCAGAGAAGAAGCGACTTTTCTAGGATCATGACCTGCGGGTGTACTGTCAGGATCAGCTCTGCGAATGAAGTAGGTGATTTTCGCTCTTAGTTGTTTCAGTGACAGGTTGCTACCCGATGTTTCTTCTTTGAAGTTCTTCGAAGATAGACCTTAAAACTCTCCACTGGGCATAGAGAGACATCTTCCTTCAGGGGACAGATTCTCCAAGGGCCCCATCTCTTGGTGGGTAGTTCATTCTTAGCGAGAAACGTTGGATCGGGGAAGAGGGTAAGCTCTCCTGTCTCTGCGGACAGGATATGACCCTCTTCTCTTGATAATGCCACTATTTCACTGACTTGAGCTCCCGAGGCGAGAGCAAAAATGAAGTTAACTTTTTGAGTCAAGTCTTTCAGGGGGCACGAATCGTTGTCCAGGCTAGAAGCAAAATGGAGCACCTTGTCCAGGGACCAGGAGATAGGTTTTGGTTGGGGTGCTGGGCGTAGACGAGCGCATGCCTTTGGCAGTTTATTGAAGATATCACTGGACAGATCAATCTGGAAGGCGTATAGGAGTAGTCTAGTCAAGGCCGATTTGCAGGTGGAAATCGTGCTGGCCGCTAAGCCTTGTCCATGAAGGTGAATGAAGAAGGACATACAAAAATCAATGGTGATTTCCGTAGGATTTTTTGCCTTGACGAAAGAGACCCACTTTCTCCAGGAAGATTCGTATTGCCGTCTGGTAGATTCAGTCTTGTATTCCTCGAGGAAGTCTAAGCTTTTCTTCGAGATCCCAAACCTTTTCTTTGCGGCTAAGGAGAGAAAATCATGAGATGAAGGTCCCTGACTTTCAGTGATGAAGCGAAGACAGTCGACTTTTGTACTTGTTGAGAGAGAACTGGACCCGGTAGGGGAATCAGCGTGGGCTGCAGCTCCAGGACCAGGGGGTACCAATTGCTCCGAGGCCACTTGGGAGCCACTAGGGCCGCTGTCCCTTTGAAGGTTCTCAGTTTGGAGAGGACTTTCAGCAGAAGGTTGGGAGGGGGGAACAGGTATATCCTGGACCATCTGTTCCAATCCAGTGACATGGCATCCACTGCTTCTGCCTTGGGGTCCTCGTACGGGGCCACATATCGAGGAAGTTAATTGTTGTCGCTCGTCGTGAAGAGATCGATCTGAAGTTCTGGGACTTGGTGAGAGATGAAGGAGAATGATCTTGCGTCTAGAGACCATTCCGACTCTATTGGACTTGTCCTCGATAGAGCGTCCGCCGTCACGTTGCGGAATCCTTGTAAGTGAACTGCAGACAGGTGCCATTTCTTCCTTTCTGCCAAACGAAAGATCGTAAGAAGTACCTGATTTATTTGGGGCGATCTCGAGCCCTGACGATTGATACATCTGACTACCACCGAGTTGTCCAGAGTCAGACGAATGTGGATCGAGGGAGGCGGGGAGAGTTTCTTCAGGGTGAGAAGAACCGCCATGGCCTCCAAGATATTGATGTGGAACGTCTTGAATAGGGGAGACCATGTTCCTTGAACCTGTTGTTGGTGGGAGTGACCTCCCCAACCCTCCAGTGAAGTGTCAGTGTGGATGTTGATCGATGGAGGTGGGTGTTGAAGAGGGATGGACCTTTTCAGGGCCTTTGCTTCTGACCACGGCTTTAAGAGTAAGCGAAGTCTGTTTGGAAGCCGTCTCTTGAGGTCTCTTCGAGCGATGGATGCGAAACGTCTCCAGACTCCCGCGGCATCCTTTAGCTGTGCACGAAGCACTGGGTTTGTCACACAGGCGAACTGTAGAGAGCCGAGGACTTGTTCCTGTTGGCGTCTTGAGATCCGTTTGGATTTTAGAAGCCTTCTGACAGACCCTGCTATTTCCTTCCTTTTCTTCTGGGGGATGGAAAGGCGGTGTGACTGAAGATCCCAATGGATTCCCAACCATTGGAACTTCTGAGCTGGAGAGAGGCGAGATTTCTCGGCCTTTATCTTGAAGCCCAGATGCTCTAGGAACTGGGTGACTTTGTTGCAGGCTCTCACACAATCTTCGGGCGATGTCGACCAGACTAACCAGTCGTCTAGGTAGGCCATCACTAGGACGCCCTGAAGATGTAGCTGTTGGACGATTGCGTCTGCCAGCTTGGTGAAGATCTGTGGAGCCACGTTGAGCCCGAAGGGCATGGCCCCGAAGGCGTAACTTTTCCTTTGGAGTCGAAATCCTAGGTAGGAGGAAGCGTAATGATTCATTGGGATGTGCCAATAGGCATCCGCCAGGTCTATGGAGACCGTGCAGGCCCTTTGAGGCAGAAGGGTCCTTATTTTTTGCAGAGTCAGCATCTTGAATTTGTTGTTCGCAATGAACTTGTTGAGAGGGGATAAGTCTAGAATGACTCTGAGTTTGTCGGAGGCTTTCTTGGGAACGCAAAAGAGTCTCCCTTGGAACCTGGTTGACTTTACCCTCCTGATCACCTTCTTGTTCAAGAGTTCCAGGACATATTCTTCCATGAGGGGGGTTGACTGTTGGAAAAATTGCTGGAAGGCATGGGGTGGTTGAGTCCAGCTCCAGCCTAGTCCCTTCTTGACGATGCTGTGTGCCCAGGGATCGAAGGTTCAACGATCCTGGAATTGGCGGAGTCTTCCTCCCACCGGAAGCACATCATTGCTTCTGGTGTCTCGAGGGTTTGCCACCTCGGCTGCTAGCTCCCCTTCCTCCTCTGCCTCTGGAGGGACGGTGAGAAGAATCTCTGCTGGAACCTCTGCCTGAGCCCCTACCTCTGGGATGAAAGGTAGTCGAGTGTTGCTCGTATGCAGGGGTGAAGACCGGCGACTGCGACACCACCAGTTGGGGGACCAACTGAAAGGTCTGTTGCGACTGCGTAGCCACTTGGGGAGTAGTGGGACCCGGAAACTGTCGTCTCTGTTGACGTTGCTGGAGTTTGGGCTTTGAAGCTTTCCTCTTAGGCTGAGGGCCATCATCCTGAGAGGACTTCCTCTTGCGGGACATGCCCCACTTATGGAGAAGGTTCCTATTCTCCGTGGCAGCTTTGTCCACTATCTCTTTCACCAAGGTAGATGGGAAGAGATACTTGCCCCAGATATTGGAGGAAATCAGCCTCCGGGGTTCGTGTTTCACTGTCGCGTTAGTAAACACGAATTCACGACAGGCTCTGCGAGCCCTAGTGAAGCTATATAGGTCCTTGGTTACAGTCGCCAGGTGCGACTTAGCAAGGACCATATAAAAGTCCGGGACTCTAGTATCCCCGGCCACGAGTTCGAGCTGTACCTGATGGGACAGCGAAGCGGCGAGTCTCTCCTTCGGATCCTGTTCCCTACGAAGGAGATGATCGTTCAGCCTTAGGAGGTCCTCATTGAATTGACGACCGGCTACATCAGGCTCCAGTTTCCCTACCGTGAAGGTCGACTGGATGTCTTTCCAGTGCCTATCATCGGGGGGAAGAGTAATGGAGAAGGGTCTGCACTCTTCCAGTGCAGGACAAGGTTTCCCTTCCTCCACTGCCTTTATGACCGCTGTGAAGACCTTTTCGGTGAAGGGGAAGGTCGCAGAATTTGGCGCAACAAAGGTTAGATGCTTTTTGCTAAGCGCCAGCATCTTGGAGTTAGTGAAACCCCTACTCTTCACTGCCTGAGCTAACATAGCTTGGGCCTTCGCGAGATTTGAACACAATAACTTCTTTTGGTTCGGTCTCCTCCTTTGAAGCTGGTTCGGACCTGAGCTGGACGTAACAGTCCGGATAAGCCTCTTAATTTGGTAAGAACTCCACTTCTCCCAGCAAGATAGAGCCAACCCTTTCACTGATGTAAATCTTGCCAGTTGTAATTAGCATATGCTCGGCGTATCTCCATAGGTTAGCTTCCAAGCAGGTGGGGAGGTCCTTAACCGAAATCCTTTTCGGTTGTTTGAAGCTGACGAGAGTCGTCCGGAATTGCTCCTGAGTCTCTCGCAGCTTCTTTTCCATGAGGGCTTCAAGCATCTTTAAGACCTCTTAAGTGGCCGATGGAAGAGGGTCCGGGGTGGCAGAAGTCGAAGGAACAGGTTCCTCAGACGGTGCAGGAGTTGCTGGGGGAGCAGGAGCGACCTCGGTCTCCGAATCAGGGTATTCCACCTGATCTTCCTCATAGTCGAGTTCCTTGCCCATGAGGTTCTTCTCCGTCTCTTCCGACATACGTTCCACGTTGTCGGAATCAAGATGGCACTCACGCATGGACTGTGCCATGACTACATCAGGTTCCACCACGATATGGACGGTGGGGATCTGATCACGGGGGACCACTGAATCTTTGGATACTTTTGGGAAAAGCAAGGCTCTCAAGTCTTCGTTGGGAAGATACGGTCCAATGGCGTTCTTCTGGAAGCCACGCACCCATTTGCGTAGCTTCTCCCTAGCAATGTCCCTTGCCTCCGCAGAAGGAGGATCGTCGAACGCCTCGACAAGAAGGCTTTTGCAGACTGTACAGTTCTGCGGGTCCCAATACTTCAAGTCGCCTTTCTTGGCGGCGCAGGGGGCGTGGGTCCAGCACGCCTTGTGCCCGTAGAAGTCCGGGCGCTTCACCCCGCAGAAGTTACTTTCACACTTCAGATACTCCTCCTGTAAAGGAAAGAGATCATGAGTACATGGAAGGCATAAGAATGACTTACATTACTCTAAAATTAAGGATAACTTAATCTAAAATTAAGAATAACTTAATTATAAGAACATATTAATGCTTAAGATTAATGAGTGGGAAAGGAAGTAGATAGACACATACTTCTGAATCCCACCCAGCCGGTTACCGTAACCTTATCCGTAGACAATTCCTTTGTGCCCGAAGGTCACAATGAAGGAAATCCGTATGGATGAGCCAAGCTAGGCTTTTAACAGGAATTGTCCACAGGGTGTAATAGGGTCTCAGACCACTCAGATCCCTGGGGGAGAGGGGAAATAGGATAAACCCCTTATTAAATGTAGGTTCCGGCACTCGACGGCACTAAGATACACAGAGTATGCTGGAATTATTGTAATGTGCAATCAAACAGCATAGCCACAATCTTGGATGGTAAGACAATACCTATATGAAAGTGGAAAAGCCATCTGGCTGCAGCATATTGACTGTCGGCATGGTGCCGGAAGCCAGGGAAGGTGTACATGTCCCTTAACGTCTCATGAGGGTACCGGCAGACCGACGGCACACCGGAGGCCGGTTCTGCAGGGTGGAAGGCATCAAGGCATACACACTGAGTATCTATAAGGATAATACCCTAGTGGCGACCGCCGGCACAGCGGTGGGTCGTCGGCAGGGGGCGGGGCTCCGACAGCCGAAGGCTGACGGCATGGTGAGCCTTGGGTCAATTCATAAGATAGATATGTATATGGTTGTATATATACCTAGATTTCTGGCAATCAATGCCGGCATGCGGGTGGCAGACTCTGAAAGTCGGCCGGCTGTTACTAGGTAAAATGAGGGGTGGGAAGTCGGCGGTATGTCGACGGAAGGCGGCAGCCTCCGGCACATGGAAGGCTGACGTCTTAGAGGGGGCAGGCATCTTATGAAAGAATGTCACCTGCGGTAGTGGCGATTATCGCCGGCAGTAGAGATGGCAAGGGACCGGCACCAGGATAGAAAGAAAGGTAAGGAGGGAGGGAAGGGGTAAGATCCTATACCCCTCCGGCATCCCTCCGGAGAGAGTGCACTCATGATAGGAGTGGATACTCCTAACATCTGGCGGCAGGGAGCCGGCAGGTAGCCGGGTGCCTATGGTAACCCAAGGGAGGGATAGAGGGCACTCAAAGAGGGGGAATCCACCGCCGGCAGGACCGCCGCCGGCAGGACCGCCGCCGGCAACCACCCCCATAGAACGCTATGAAGGGTAAGTATACCAGAGCGGCCAGCTAGCAGGAGAACAAGTTAGCCCTACCACTCCACCCAAGGGAGGAGTTGTAGGACTAAAGACAGAGGTGTGTAGGCAAGCCTACACCAAAGGGATAGGTGGGGAGGGAGAAGAATGGGTCTTTCTAATGAGGAGATTCTGCATGAGAACGGCCACCAAGGTAAAGGAGAACGCTCCCTAACCTAGGATAGGTAGCCCAGATCGAGAACAGTACTAATGTACCGTCCCAAACTATAATAAGACAGAGTCTACCCCCAGAGCTTAACCTAGAGTAGGAGGACGAACTCCTAGGCTAGGAAAGCCTGAAAGACACATCGCTAGTTGCAGGGAGGAAGGAGTAACCCAACCAAGTGCAACTGAGGAAGGGCAGGGCCCTTCCTAATATCTCAGGCACGACCCTAAGGGGGGTTCAATCCCTTAGGGTAGGCAGAGAAGCGATAAATACTCTGGTTGTAAACGAGATTCCCCTATATAGAAGGGAAAGCAAGTCTACCCAGAGGGAATGCCCACAGGCAGGGGGAATAGGGAGCATATAAGGGTTCCTACATTAGGATAGGAGGGATTGATACACAATCAACACGGTCCCTTATATGATCCCAGAAGGCGAAAACACTTACATCACAGTAAATAGTATGTTTAATAATGTCACAATCTTCATAACTTAACTTAGGAACACTGGTATATATCATGCATGAAAACAAGCACTAGACTGTCCAGCCTAGGGGCTAAGCTAGCGATCTAGTATGGGGTCGAACAGCGACCGAGTCTGATGAGCGCTAAAACACGATATAAAGATTCCCTAGCTATGAAGACTAAATAACTAATAATATTAATTAGTTAAATAACCGGAGAAGGCTGTTCTGGCTAACTAAATAAGGCATGCAACATGAACAGCGGCGCCATAAAATGGCGCGTCCGGTATCGGCACAGCTTTGCCACAAAACACAATATTTTACGAAAAGTAGAAGTTACTTTACGGCTACAGCTTATTTAAACAATACTGGGACCTGGTACTCAACTTTCCAGAAGAAGGCGAGGCTGAAGGTAGCGACATAACGGCGATGTAAGCTGATAAAGAAAGCACTTGGGAAAAATCCGACTTAGCAAAGAAGCTACAGACGAAAGGATGAGGACGGACGTGATGTCATTTAGCAATGGCGCCCGTTTGTTTACGTCTCGAGTACCAAAAGCAGCCACGGATGAGAGTAACTTTGGAACAGCTCCTCAATTACTCAGCCACCTTTCCATATCGAAGTGTTAACTCTATATGGGGTGTAGATAGCTATGTGGCGTGTTAATACATGCGTCCCCTGTTGATATACGATATCCTAGAGGGAAACCTTTAGGGTACTCGCACCAGAAGCTAGAATTCTGTGATAACCTTTAGTTTAATTCTCTGGGAATATCCACTGTAGTTAAATATAACCTAGGAAGCTACTGAAGGAACCTTCTATCAGGACGTCATGGCTTGAGCCCAAAAAACGGATTTTGAGCGAAGCGAAAAATCTATTTTTGGGTGAGAATACCAGAGAATCAATGTATCGTGGTAGATTTTCCCCTTTTAGAGTAAGTGCCGAGGACTTTGAATAGAGTAAGCATGGTAATCTTGAAAGAGGTTCCGTGGGGCTGAAACTTCCTGCCCCCTTGGCAGAGAAGTCCCGACGGACCATGCTGAGGATCAAAGTGGTTCTTGAAGGGCTACCCACCTTGCGGGGAGAACGTGAAGAACTCAGAGACAAGACAGAATGGTTGATATTCATATAGGAACATTCTCAAAAACAGACAAGTGGTGGTTAAGCACTGTATATTGTAAAGGAGAACGGTCTGGTCTCGAAGGTATAGCGTAAGTAAGTATTCAGTTAGGAATATTACATAGAATGGGTGAGTATATAATATGGATTGAACCAATTATCTTCATTGTTTTTATAAAGAAAAAGGGGGATAATGAAACTATGACAACCATGTATTTCATAGTATAAATAGGAGCGGATTGAGACGCACAAGTAGATAAAATAGAAATTTTATTTCACAATTGCAGAATATGGTAAATAAATGCAATAAAAGATGTAAAGGTAATTTACAATAAATTATAATGTACATAGCAATGAAAGACTTCGCTCTTGAATCTGAAAGAAAATTTCAAATTATTAGAAAGCATGGGTTCCAGAGGAACATTAGTCTTTAAAAGAAAAACACATCATGCACTAGGCATACGGCACTCATGTGACGACTATGACATTTCACCTGAGAGAAGAACAGTCTATGAAAAACACTAAGTGTCTTTGAATTCACTACGTATCACGCGAGGGTCAACATAGGCACCCGAGGAGTTAGAGTCCCAAGTAACTCACTGTTCTATGCAGAGTTAGGTGCAGGTTTCATAACACTATCTGCGGCTACCACAAAATGTTTGACTTCATGCACTTGTTTCGCGTAATGCTTGAAGAAAACGCGAGGATTTCCAGCCTGTGAAACTCTTGAGGCTTTCGAAATCCATACTCTGAAAGAAATTCAGAGACGATGCGACTTTACTAGGATCATGACCTGCGGGTGTACTGTCAGGATCCGCTCTGCGAATGAAGTAGGTGATTTTCGCTCTTAGTTGTTTCAGTGACAGGTCGCTGCCCGATGTTTCTCCTTTGAAGAGTTGGCCTCCACCAAAGTCAGAAGTTCTACGAAGATAGACCTTGAGGCTGTCTACTGGACATAGAGAGGCATCTTCTTTCAGGGGGCAGATTCTCCAAGGGCACCATCTTTTGGTGGGTAGTTCGTTTTTAGCGAGAAACGTCGGATCCGGGAAGAGGGTAAGGTCTCCTGAGTCTGTAAACAGAATGTGACCCTCGTCCCTTGATAATGCCACTATTTCGCTGACTTGGGCTCCTGAGGCAAGAGCAAAAAGATATATAACCTTTTGAGTCAGATCCTTGAGAGGGCACGAATCGTTGTCCAAATTGGAGGCAAAATGAAGCACCTTGTCCAATGACCAGGAGATAGGTTTTGGTGGGGGTGCTGGGAGTAGACGAGCGCATGCCTTCGGCAGTTTATTGAAGATGTCGCTGGACAGATCAATCTGGAAGGCGTATATTAGTGGTCTAGTCAAGGCCGATTTGCAAGTAGAAATTGTGTTGGCTGCTAAACCCTGTCCATGAAGGTGAATTAAGAAGGACATGCAAAAATCGATGGTGATTTCCGTAGGATTTTTAGCCTTGAAGAATGAGACCCATTTTCTCCAGGATGATTCGTATTGCCGTGTGGATTCGGTCTTGTATTCCTCGAGGAAGTCTAGACTTTTCTTCGAGATCCCAAACCTTTTCTTCACGGCTAGGGAGAGAAAATCATGAGATGAAGGTCCCTGACTTTCAGTGATGAAGCGAAGACAGTCGACTTCTGTACTTGCTGGGAGAGAACTGGGCCCGGGAGAGGGATCAGCGTGGGTTGTAGCTCCAGGACTAGGGGGTACCAGTTGCTCCGGGGCCACTTGGGAGCCACTAGGGCCGCTGTTCCTTTGAAGGTTCTCAGTTTGGAGAGGACTTTTAGCAGAAGGTTGGTGGGAGGGAACAGGTAGATCCTTGACCATCTGTTCCAATCCAGTGACATGGCGTCCACTGCTTCTGCCTTGGGGTCCTCGTACGGGGCCACATATTGAGGAAGTTGATTGTTGTCGCTCGTTGCGAAGAGATCGATCTGAAGTTCTGGGACTTGGTGAGAGATGAAGGAGAAGGATCTTGCGTCTAGAGACCATTCCGACTCTATCGGGCTTGTTCGAGATAGAGCGTCCGCCGTCACGTTGCGGAATCCTTGTAGGTGAACTGCAGACAGGTGCCATTTCTTCTTCTCTGCCAGACGGAAGATTGTTAGAAGCACCTGATTTATCTGGGGCGATCTTGAGCCTTGGCGATTGAGACATCGAACTACCACCGAGTTGTCCAGGGTCAGACGAATGTGGATCGAGGGAGGTGGGGAGAGTTTCTTCAGAGTTAGAAGGACCGCCATGGCCTCCAAGATGTTGATGTGAAATGTCTTGAATAGGGGAGACCATGTTCCTTGAGCCTGTTCTTGGTGGGAGTGACCTCCCCAACCCTCCAGCGAAGCGTCCGTGTGGATGTTGAGTGATGGAGGTGGGTGTTGAAGAGGGATGGACCTTTTCAGGGCCTTTGCTTCCGACCACGGCTTTAGGAGTAACCGAAGTCTGTTTGGGAGCCGTCTCTTGAGGTCTCTTCGAGCGATGGATGCGGAACGTCTCCAGACTCCCGCGGCATCCTTTAGCTGTGCACGTAGCACTGGGTTTGTCACTGAGGCGAACTGTAGAGAGCCTAGAACTCGTTACTGCTGACGTCTTGATATCCGTTTGGATTTCAGCAGTCTCTTGACAGACCATGCTATTTCCTTCCTTTTCTTCTGGGGGATGGAAAGGCGGTGTGACTGAAGGTTCCACTGGATTCCTAACCACTGGAACTTCTGAGCTGGAGAGAGGCGAGATTTCTTTGCGTTTATCTTGAATCCCAGGTGTTCTAGGAACTGGGTAACTTTGTTGCAGGATCTTATACAATCTTCGGGCGATGTCGACCAGACTAACCAGTCGTCTAGGTAGGCCATCACTAGGACGCCCTGAAGATGTAGCTGTTGAACGATGGCGTCTGCCAGCTTTGTGAAGATCCGAGGGGCCACGTTGAGGCCGAAAGGCATGGCCCTGAAGGCGTAGCTTTTCCTTTGGAGTCGAAATCCTAGGTAGGAGGAAGCGTGGTGGTTCATTGGAACGTGCCAGTAGGCATCCGCCAGGTCTATGGAGACTGTGTAGGAACCTTGAGGCAGAAGGGTCCTTATCTGTTGGAGAGTCAGCATCTTGAACTTGTTGTTCGCTATGAACTTGTTGAGGGGGGATAAGTTTAGAATGACTCTGAGTTTGTCGGAGTCCTTCTTGGGGACGCAAAACAGTCTCCCTTGGAACCTGGTTGACTTTACCCTCCTTATCACCTTCTTGTTCACCTTCTTCAAGAAGGGGGGTTAATTGTTGGAAGAACTGCTGGAAGGTTGGGGGTGGTTGAGTCCAACTCCAGCCTAGACCCTTCTTGACGATGCTGTGTGCCCAGGGATCGAAGGTCCAACGATCCTGGAATTGGCGGAGTCTTCCTCCCACCGGAAGCACTTCATTGCTTCTGGTGTCCCGAGGGTTTACTGCCTCGGCCGCTAGCTCCCCTTCCTCCTCTGCCTCTGGAGGGACGGCGAGATGCGTCTCTGCCTGCACCTCTGTTTGAGCCTCTACCTTTGGGACGAAAGGTAGTTGACTGTTGCTCGAAAGCAGGGGTGAAAACCGGCGACTGTGACAAGACCGGTTGGGTGACCAGCTGAAAGGTCTGCTGTGGCTGAGCTGCCACTTGGGGAGTAGCGGATCCCGGAAACTGCCGTCTCTGTTGACGTTGCTAGGGTTTCGGCTTGGTGGATTTCCTCTTAGGCTGAGGGCTGTCGTCCTGAGAGGATTTCCTCTTCTTCGACATGCCCCACTTGTGGAGAAGGTTCCTGTTCTCCGTGGCGGCCTTGTCGGTGATCTCTTTCACAAGGGAGGAGGGAAAGAGGTGTTTACCCCAGATGTTGGAGGAAATCAGCCTCCGGGGTTCGTGTCTCATTGTGGCACTGGAGAACACGAATTCACGACAGGCTCTACGAGCCTTCGTGAAGCTGTACAGGTCTTTTACTACGGTCGCCAAATGTGTTTTGGCGAGAACCATGTAGTAGTCAGGGACCCTAGTGTCACCGGCCATGACGCCGAGCTGTACCTGGAGGGACATGGATGCGGCGAGCCTTTCCTTCGTGTCATGTTCCCGACGAAGGAGATGGTCATTAAGTTTCGGGAGGTCTTCGTTAAACTGACGGCCAGCTACGTCAGGTTCTAGTTTCCCTACCACGCATGTATGCTGGACATCTTTCCAGTGTCGAACATCGGGGGGAGTAGTCAGGGAGAAGGGTCTGCACTCCTCCAGTGCAGGGCAAGGTTTTCCTTCTTCCACTGCCTTATGTACCGCAGCAAAGGCCTTTTCCAAGAAGGGGAGGATCGCATCGTCTGGTGCGACGTAGGTAGGGTGCTTCTTGCTCAGCGCCGTTAGTTTTGAGCAGGTAAAACCCCTACTTTTTACAGTATTGGCCAGCATAGCCTGGGCCTTCGGGAGATCGAACACAATCACCTCCTTCGGTTCGGTCTCTTCTTTAGAGGCAGGTTCGGATCAAAGTCGGACGTAACAGTCCGGATAAGCCTCAAAGTTCGGGAAGAATTCCACTTCTTCCAGCACAATTGAGACGATCTTCTCACTGATGAAGATCTTGCCTGTCGTAATTGGCATGTGTTCGGCATACCTCCAGGGGTTGGTATCTGAGCATGCCGGGAGGTCCTTAACCGAAATCCTTTTCGGCTGCTTCGAACTTCCCATGTTGGACCTGATGTACTCGTGTGTCTCACGGAGCTTCTTATCCATGAGAGCCTCGAGCATTCGGAACATCTCCTGGGCGCTGGATGGGGTGGGATCCGGGGTAGCGGAGGTAGACGGGAGTGATACGTCCGTCAGTGTAGGAGTCGGTGTGGGGGTGGAAGGTGGAGCGACCTCCTGCTCCGACTCAGGGTATTCCACCTGGTCTTCCTCATAGTCCAATTCTTCGCCCATGAGGTTCCTCTCCGTATTCTCCGACACTTCCGACATACGTTCCGCGTTGTCGGCATCCAGACGGCACTCGTGCATGGACTGGGTCATGACTACATCAGGTTCCACCATTATCTGGACGGTGGGGATCTGATCCTTGGGGACCACAGAATCTGGGGATGCCTTCGGGAAAAGCAAGGCCCTCAAGTCTTCGGTGGCAAGGTATGGTCCGGTGGCGTTCTTTTGGAAGCCACGCACCCACTTGCGTAGCTTCTCTCGAGAAGCGTCCCTAACCTCCGCTGAGGGAGGATTATTGAACGCCTCGACCAGGCGGTCCTTGCAGACTGTACAGTTCTGCGGGTCCCAAAACTTCAGATCGCCTTTCTTGTTGGCGCAAGGGGCGTGGGTCCTACACGCCGTGTGCCCGTAGTAGTGCGGGCGCTTCACTCCACAGAAGCCGTGGTCGCATTTCACGTACTCCTCCTGTAAGAGAAAGAGAACATGAGTATGGGGAAGTCATATTAATGACTTATATTCTAAAGTTAAATATTAAAAGGTTAATTTTTAACTTAATCTTAAGTGATATAAACATTGTGATGTTTGAGAGTGGAGCGGGAAATAAAGTAGATAGGCACATACTCCGTGTAACCCGCCCGGCTGGTTACCGTAACCTTATCCATAGGCAATTTGTTTGTGACCGAGGACACAAGGCAGAATTCTACAGAGATTGCCAGGGAGGCAAGGGAAATTCTAGTAGGAATTGCCAAGGATATAAATCTGGGACTGAGACCACTCAGACCATTGAATTGGGAGTGTAGAAGACCCCATAGAGTAATGGTTTCCGGCAACCAGCCGTGCTAAGATACACACAGCATGCTGGAAAATTGTGATATGCAAGAAGACAGCACGGCTACTAATAGAACGGTAAGACAATACCTATCTATTTATGTAGTCACACCATCTGGTTGCAAGGTAGGGCTATCAGCATGAGTTGATAGCTAGAAGAAGGGGTGCAAGTCTCTTGGCGCCTCCGGAATGCGCCGGCAGACCGGCGGTACGCCGGAGGCCGCTCCAGCAGAGTTTCTGGCATTAAGGAAGACAAATAGAGAAGTCAAGAGTAATGCCAGGATGGCGGCCGCCGGTACGACGGCGGCGGCTCCGACAGCCGAAGGTTTCCGGCTTGGTGACAGGGACAAGGGTAAGCTATAGCAGAACCGGACCGCAGGCAATAGATGCCGGCACGCCGGGGGCCGGTCCGATGGACGGACGACCGAAGCTAGAAGGTATGAGGTTAGGCCATCGGCTGTACGCCAACAGGAGGCGGCAGCCCTCCGGCACACGGAGGGCTGTCGGCCACGGGGGGCAAGGAAGGAGTCACCAAGGGGGGAGGTCGGTATCGCCGACAGTAGAGGCGGCAAGGGACCGGCACCAGGACAGTGAAAGAGACAGAAGGAGGGATGTAGGAGAACGGACACGAACCCCAAGGCATCCCACCTGAATGGGTGTACCCATGATAGGGGCTAGCCCTATCACCCAGTGGCAGGGGCCGCAGGTGGCCGGGAGCCAGTGTAGCCCAAGGGAGGGCTAGGGAACACCCAAGAGGGGGAGAACCCCTGCGGACAAAACGCATCCAGTGGCTAACCCCATAGGACACTATGAAGGGTATATGTACCAGAGCGGACTGCACACAGGGACTCAAGGTAGTCCTATCACTCCACCCTATGGAGGAGTTGTAGGACAGGGGACAGATGGGTATAGGCTAACCTAAGTATAGGCTAGGCCATACAAGAGATAGGTGGGGAGGGGAGAAGAAGAAGGGTCTTCCATAGGGGAGGTTCTGTACCAAAACGGCCACCAAGGAAGGGAGGACGCTCCCTAGCCTAAGGTAGGCAGCCTGGCTGAGAACGGTGCATGGGTACCGTTTCAAGCAAGGCACAGAACTAGCTCCCCCCAAGCCTAACCTAGAGCAGGGATATTACACCCTGAACCAGGAAGGTTGGAAGATGTATCACAATTGCAGGGAAGATCAGGTAGCCTAGCCTCAGCAATAGAGGAAGGGCAGGCCGTTCCTCATTCTCGGACGCAACCCTAAGGGGGGATCATTCCCTTAGGGAGGACAGAGAAGTGATAAGTACTCTGGTAGGAGCTTGATCCCCTTACGTGGTAGGGGGAGCAAGGCTACACAGAGGGAATGCCCTAAGGCATGGGGTGAAGGGAGCATATAGGGGTCCTACATTTAGGTTAGGTTAGAAAGGCACACTATCAAAACGATCCCCTATATGGTCCCTGAAGGCGAAAACACTTGCATCACAGTAAACAGTATCATAAAATAATGCCACTATCTTCATAACTTAACCTAGGATCACTGTAATATATCATGCATGAACACTGATGATAGGCACTCTGACCTAGGGGCTAGGCTAGCGATCTGGTATGGGGTCAGGCGATGACCAATAAAAATGTCAAAACACGATAGGCTATATGAAGTTCCTAGCCATGAAGACTAAATAACTAATAGTATCGATTAGTTAATAAGGCTGGAAAAGCTGTTGAGGCTAGCTAAATAAGGCATGCAAGACAACAGCGACGCCATAAAATGGCGTGTCCGGTAGCAGCACAGCTCTGCCAAAAAACATAAAATATCTCGAAAAGTAAAAGTTACTTTACGGTCAGAGCTTATTTAAACAATACTGGAACCTGGTACTCAACTTTCCAGAAGAAGGCGAGGCCGAGGGTAGAGACATGGCTAAGATTCAAGTCGATAAAGTAAGCACAGGGAAAATCCGTCTTAGTAAGGCAAGCTACTATGCGAAGGAAGAGGACGGACGTGACGTCATTTACCAATGGCGCCCGTTTGTTTACGTTTCGAGTACCAAAAGTAGCCACGGACGAGATTAGCTGTGGAACGGCTCCCCAGCTATTCTCCGCCCCTACACATCGAAGTGTTAACTCTATGTGGGGTGCAGATAGCTATGTGGCGCGTTAATACATGCGTCCCCTGTTGAAATACGATTTCTTAAAGGGAAACCTTTAGGATACTCGCTCCAGAAGTTAGAATTCTGTAATAACCTGTGGTTAAATTCTCTGGGAATATCTAGTAGTTATTTACCCAAGGAAGCTACCAAAAAGGAACCTTCCTTTCATCAGGACGCCATGGCTTGAGCCCAAAAATAATGATTATTCTTCTGTCTAGGATGGCGCCAGCATGGGAACTTTGTTTCTTTATTAAGGCGGCAGCTAGATGATGCTGGCCCTCTTACTGTATTGGCAGACCCTAGGCTGGGGAATGTACTCTCCATATTCCTAGGATGGCGCCGATACTGAAACAGAGTTTCCTTCAGGTGTGGAAGGGACGGCATGCCGCCGGCTCCTCTCACACCTTATACAGGACCCTTTCCCCTTTCCATTCTGTCCTTTAGTGATGGCCTAGCCATCACACCTCTATGTCCATTGTCCTACAATCTCACCGATTGCTGGCAGGTTGTAGGGTCGGCTTGGTCTTCTGCCTGTATGGCCTAGTCGTTTAGCTTCCTTATAGAACATGATGTCCTGGGATAGCTGTTTCAGCAGGTCTAGCTGCCGGCAGGAGACCCATTTGCTTTAGAGTGTTCTCTAGTCCTCTCTTGGGCTGCCATTTGCTTCCTTTGACCGAATTTTGCCGGCACAGGGGTGGATAGGTGGAAGCTTGATCATGATACGTTCACCCCTTCCATTAGAACCTTCATTCAGGAGGAAGGAAGTCATACAGAGGCTATTGCCGCCACCCTTACATCACCCTTCACTCTTTACTTTCTCTCTCTTTTGACTAGTGCCGCCAGCTACTAACCTTGCCGGGAAGATGCAGGCTAGGCTTGTGGTCCGACAGCCATTAATTTGCTGTCACTTCTGACTCTGCCGGCGAGAACCGGCAGTGTTGGTACTTTGGCCTCTACCCAGTCACATTGAATGATGGCTGGGATAGTGCGCCACAGTTGTTGGCCCGCCGCCGTCCGGCGTGCCGCCGGCAGTCCGGTGGGTTGCCGACAAGCCGGCGGACTGTCGGCTATATGTATGATTAATTTTGTGTCACTTGAATTAAGACTAGGTACCAGCCTTGCTGGCAGCATGCCGGCAGCAACTATTATATATGAATATACAGTAGCCAGTACATCTGTAATATAGAGCATACTGCAAACAGAAAACTATGGTATATGATTATACAGTAGTAAAATTTTCCAAGATACTCTGTGTGTCCAGGCACAGTCTATTGTTGAGACCTTATAGAATTGGGAAAGGAATTCCCTTTTGTTTACACTGATTGTTGATCAGTTACTTGACCCTCATTATTAACTCTTTTGGAAATAGGTGTTGTTTACACTACTCTATCCTTATAGGCTAGAATTTTCCATTGGGCCTCTTATAGAGGATACCCCAGAGTTAATATTGAGGGAGGTCACAGCAATTGGCTGGGTGGGAACCACATGTATGTCTTCCCTATTTCATTTCCAGCTTACCTATCCTAAGCTATATGCAATAAAATAAAATTAAATTGTTATTATAATACTTATTATAATACTTATTAGTCTAGTGAGATAGATTACAATACCCTCATTTTATTTTCCTCTTTTTACAGGAGGACTACGTGAGGTGCGATTGTGTTTTCTGCAGCATCCGCCGCAGGAACTTCTATGGCCATCTGGGGTGTAGGACACACTCCCGCTGTTCCATCACCAAGGGACCTCTCAAATACTGGGACCCACAGGTATGTACAGTATGCAAGGACCTGATGAATGAGGCTTTTGATAATTCCAAGACAACGGAGTCAAGGGATGCAGCTCGGGATAAGTTATGCAAATGGGTTCGTGGTTTTCAAAAGAATTCCACGGGTCCTTACCTCCCTAGTGAGCGTATGAGAGCCCTTCTATTTTCCAAAGCATCTACGGATGCTGTTATTCCTCAGCCTCACCCTGAGATCCCTTGTGTCCAGATATCCGTTGACACGGATGTCTCGAATGCGATGAAGGACATCCATCTAGATGATGAGAGGATGTCAGAGGTATCAGAGGACACCGAAAAGGACCTTCTGGCGGAAGGTCGAGAAGAGGAGTCAACGGTGGCTCCTGAGACGGAAGAGGAGGAAGTTGAAACAATACAGTATCTGTTTCGTCGGTTCCTGACCCAGAACCTGTACCCTCTACGTCCTCCACTCCTCAACCTACGAAGTCGGACGACACTCTGGCTGCCATCAAAGCAATGATGGAGATGTATGAGAAGAAGAGCTAACGAAGGGAAGCTGAATTCAGGAAGGAGATTCTTCGGATTACAGATTCCCGTGGGTCTCAACGGAGACTCAATGTGAAGGATCTTCCCTCGTGTTCCGAGGTTAACCCATGGAGGCATGCCAAGTACATGCCCATAACTAACGGAAAGATCTTTATTTCGGAAAAGCTGGGAGCTGTCCCTATTGAGGACATTGAGTTCTGGCCCAACTTTGAGTCCTATCCAGACTGCTTTGTTCGTCTTAGGGTGGAACCGGTTTCCAAGGAGGAGACAAAGCCTAAGGAGGTCATAGTGCTTGACCATTCGAAGGCTCAGGCTTTGCTAGCCAGTAGTCTGAAGGACAAGGGCTTCACCAATTCCAAGGTGCCGGCCCTGATTAAGAAGCATCCCTCTTTTCTTGCTCCTACAACCATGGTTTTCCCCTTTGCAGAAAAATCTTTCAGGGTAGTGGTTAAGGCAGTAGAAGCAGGGAAACCTTGCCCTACACTGGAAGAGTGTAGGCCCCTTTCCCTAGCCTTGCGATCAGATGTTAAGGACTGGAAAGATATCCAACTCACCTTTTCAGTTGGGAAGTTGGAGACTCATATCGCTGGACGTCAGTTCAACGAAAACCTCCCCAAGTTGTCTGAGTTTCTCCTACGCAGAGAACAAGATACAAAGGAGAGGCTTGCTGCCTCTCTGTCCCTCCAAGTGTCTATGGAGGCAATGGCCAGTGAGCAAAGAGCCCCAGATATGTTCATGGTCATGGCCAAGGCACATTTGGCAACCCTAACGAAAGATTTCTACAGCTTCGTTAGGGCAAGAAGGGGTTGTAGAGAGTTCGTGTCTGCTTCGGCTGCGGTTAAACACGAACCCAGGTGGCTGATATCCTCCAATATCTGGGGGAAAGATGTTTCCAAATGATCTAGTTAAGGAAATAGTTGACAAGGCCACCACGGAGAACAGAAATCTTCTCCAGAAGTGGGGCATGTCGGCTAAAAGGAAGTCTTCTCCGGATGAGGGTCCCCAACCAAAGAGAAAGACAAAGGGGCAAAGAGTGCAAACTCGCCCAGCTAGACAACAACTTCCTGTGACTGCGGCGCCACAGATGGTGGCACAGCCTCAATCCACCTACCAGTTGGTACCCCAGCAAATGGTGACCCAGTCACCAGCCTTTGCTCCTGCCTATGAAAGGCAGACCACTGCCTTTCGCCCTAAAGGTAGGGGCTCAGGCAGAGACTCCTCTAGATGTCCCTCTAGAGGAAGAGGGGGTAGGGGAGCAAGCGGTCGAGGAGGCAAGCCCTCCGGAAACCAGAGGAAATGAGATGCTTCCGGTAGGAGGAAGACTCCGACTCTTCAGAGATCGTTTGACCTTCGATCCCTGGGCCCACAACATAATCAAGAATGGACTAGGTTGGAGCTGGAAGACAGCTCCACCAACATTTCCTCAGTTCTTCCAACACTTCACCCCCGTTCTGGAAGAATACATCCGAGAGCTATTGAGCAAATGGGTGATAAAGAGGGCAAAGTCCATCAAATTCCAAGGAAGGCTGTTTTGTGTTCCCAAGAAGGACTCAGACAAACTCAGAGTCATTCTGGATTTGTCTCCTCTCAACAAGTATATCGAGAACAACAAGTTCAAGATGCTAACCCTTCAACACATAAGGGCCCTGTTGCCCAAAAGGGCATACACAGTCTCCATAGACATGGCAGATGCCTATTGGCACATTCCGATAAATTGCCAACTCTCCTCCTACCTAGGATTCAGGTTACAAAAAAGAAAGTACACTTTCAGAGCCATGCCCTTCGGACTAAACATAGCCCCAAGGATCTTCACGAAGCTTGCAGAAGCAGACGTTCAACAACTACGCCTACAAGGTGTCCAGGTGGTATCTTACCTGGACGATTGGCTGGTGTGGGCAGCATCGGAAGCAGAATGCTTGCAAGCATCCAAGAAAGTGATCCAGTTCCTGGAACATCTAGGATTCAAGATCAACACCAAAAACTCTCGACTATCTCCAGCTCAGAAGTTCCAATGGCTAGGTATACATTGGGACCTACAGTCTCATAGTCTCTCCATTCCATTAAAGAAGAGGAGAGAGATAGCGGGATCTGTCAGGAGACTTCTAAAATCCAGCTGGATATCAGGACGCCAACAGGAGAGAGTCTCGACTATCTCCAGCTCAGAAGTTCCAATGGCTAGGTATACATTGGGACCTACAGTCTCATCATCTCTCCATTCCATTAAAGAAGAGAAGAGAGATAGCGGGATCTGTCAGGAGACTTCTAAAATCCAGCTGGATTTCAGGACGCCAACAGGAGAGAGTCTCGACTATCTCCAGCTCAGAAGTTCCAATGGCTAGGTATACATTGGGACCTACAGTCTCATCGTCTCTCCATTCCATTAAAGAAGAGGAGAGAGATAGCGGGATCTGTCAGGAGACTTCTAAAATCCAGCTGGATTTCAGGATGCCAACAGGAGAGAGTGCTGGGCTCTCTCCAGTTTGCATCAGTGACAGACCCAGTGCTAAGAGCACAGCTAAAAGATGCATCAGGAGTCTGAAGAAGATACGCATCAAACGCTCGAAGAGATCTAAGAAGACCAATACCGACTCGGCTACGATCACTTCTCAAGCCATGGTCGGAGGCCGCAAAGCTCAAGAGGTCAGTACCTCTACAACCGCCTCCACCCTCAGTCATCATACACATGGACGCATCATTGGAAGGATGGGGGGTTCACTCCCATTAACGCAGAGCTCAAGGAACTTGGTCCCCTCTATTCAGGACCTTTCATATCAAAATTTTGGAGGCCATGGCAGTCTTTCTCACATCGAAGAAATTATGCCCTCGTCCTTCAGTCCACATAAGACTGATTCTGGACAGCGAGGTGGTAATGAGATGTCTGAATCGTCAAGGCTCGAGATTACCTCAACTCAACCAAGTGATGTTGGCCATCTTCCGACTAGCGGAAAAGAAGAGATGGCACTTGTCAGCAGTTCACCTTCAAGGATTCCGCAATGTGACAGCGGACACTCTATCCAGGATAGCTCTGATAGAGTCAGAATGGTCCCTAGATGCAAAATCATTCTCTTTCATCTGGCATCTAGTCCCAGAACTGCAGATCGACCTCTTTGCAATGAGCGACAGCAAGAAACTTCCTCGATACGTGGCCCCATACGAGGACCCTCTAGCGGAAGCAGTGGACGCCATGTCCCTGGACTGGAACAAATGGACCAGGATTTACCTGTTCCCTCCACCCAACCTGCTGATGAAGGTCCTCAACAAGCTGAGAGCTTTTCAGGGAACAGCAGCCCTAGTGGCTCCCAAGTGGCCCCGGAGCAACTGGTTCTGCTTGATTTTGGAATTACAGCCGAGGCTGATTCCTCTGCCGGACCCAGTCCTGTCTCAACAAGTTCAGAAATTGGATGTCTTTGTTTCATCACAGAAAACCTGAGACCTTCATCTCATGATTTTCTCTCCCTAGCTGTAAAGAAAAGGTTTGGGATCTCGAAGGTAAGTATTGACTTCCTGGAGGAATATAAGTCAAAATCTACCAAAAGGCAATACAAGTCATCCTGGAAGAAATGGGTGGCCTTTGCCAAGGCAAAGAATCCAATGGAAATCTCCACGGATTTCTGTTTGTATTTCTTTATCCACCTTCATGGACAAGGGTTATCAGCCAACACGATAACTACGTATAAATCTGCCTTGACAAGACCCTTGCTTTATGAATTCCAGATAGACTTGTCTAATGAAATTTTTAACAAAATCTCTAAGGCCTGTGCCAGACTTAGACCTGCAGCACATCCGAGACCCATCTCATGGTCCTTGGATAAGGTGCTACATTTTGCTTCAAGTTTGGACTATGAGGCTTGCTCTGAAAGATTTGACTCAGAAAGTTATTTTCTTGTTTGCTCTAGCCTCAGGGGCTAGAGTTAGTGAGATAGTGGCCTTGTCTAGGGAATTAGGCCATATCCAGTTTGCTGAAACGGGTGAGCTAAATCTCTTTCCCGACCCAACATTTCTCGCCAAGAATGAGCTTAGCCCTAAGTCTTAGGTGGGGTTCCTGGAGAATCTGCCCTCTGAAGGAAGATGTCTCACTGTGTCAAGTAAAGAGTCTAAAGGTCTATATTCGCAGAACTTCAGACTTCAGGGGAGGACAGCTCTTTAAAGGAGAAACATCAGGTTCAAACTTGTCCTTGAAACAACTAAGGGCGTAGATCACCTACTTTTTTCGCAGAGCGGATACTGACAGTACACTCACAGGTCATGATCCTATGAAGATTGCTTCTTCGTTGAACTTCTTCCAACTTATGGACTTCGAGATTCTTCGCTCGTTTACTGGATGGAAGTCATCCAGAGTGTTTTTTAAACACTATGCGAAGCAAGTGTAGGAATTAAAGCGCTTTGTGGTAGCGGCAGGCAGTGTGCTAAAACCTGTCGCTTAGTGCTGCGAGGAACAGTGAATTATGTGGGACTGTAATTGTAAAGGGTGTACATGTTGGCACTTTATGGTGCAACATGGTAAGTGAAATGTCACCATGGTGACATTATGGACTGTTCCATTATACTACGTTGATGTAACATAGACTGAACACTGGTGCCATGTGTTTTTTACACAAGTGTAAATAGATAGACTTTTCAGAGAAGACATTAAAATTTTTTAAAATTTTCATGTGATGTGGCAAAGTTTTGTTTTCAACTAAAACAAGCATTTCCGATTTATTTTGTCTCTTCTATGTTAATTGAAATTGATTTTCAACTGCATTTTTTACATTGTTATAAATGTATGCTGAACTTTATTCATTGCTTGACAGGACCCGCCCTCTAGATGATCTTGAATTTTACCCTCCGGGGCTTCAGTTCCCCTTCAATGGCTTCGTCCGGCTGAAGGAGCATGCTCTTGTTAGGATGGATAGAGTCCCTAAAGAGACTGTCATCTTCCCTAAGGAGCAAGCCCAAGCTGTCTGGGCTAGGACTCTTGCCGACTGGGGCTGCGTCAACTCCAAACTGACTCCCCCTTAAGGTTCCTATACAATTTTTACCACGACTCAATCCATTCCGTCTCCTCTTACGGATAAAGTGGCCGAGTTGACCATCCAATCGGCCAAGGAGGGCTCCCCTGTGCCTGTCCTCAAGGAGACGGACCCCACCTATCTGCTTCTTCCGGGCTCTTCCGCCCTTTGGAAGGATGCCTCTGCTACCTTTTCGGTGAGTAAGCTCGACCCGGACTGCGCCTCATCTCTCTTCTCTGAGAAGCTCCCCAAGTTACCGGATCACCTTTTCAAGTCAGAGCTCGACGATAGAAACAGACTTGCTAGATCGCTTCACACCATGATCTCGGCAGAGATGTTAGCCTCCCTATACCCGGATGAGTCTCTATTCCGGATGTTTGCTAAGAACAACCTCCAAGCGTTCTGGTTCGACCTGCATGATTTCTGGACATCCCGGATAAACTGCAGGAAGTATGTTCTGGCGGAAGCGCCCATTAGGCATGAGCCAAATAGGCTCATAGCCTCCTCCTGTTGGGGCAAAATCCTGTTTCCACAGGAGGAAGTAGACAAGGTCTTACAGGACGCTGCTAGGGCTAACCAGAACTTACAAGCGAAATGGGGTCTTTCGACCAAAAGGAGTGTAGATTCAGGGAAGCAGTCTTTCTTCAAGAAGAGACAACGCTTCACCCCATACAAGACCAGCCATGGTCAGTTCCATCAAGGCCCTCACTCGTCAACTCCTTCTACCTCTAAGACGGCTTCTCCGCATACAGCTCCTCCACCGCAGGTGGTCTACCTTCCTGCTCCTCAAGGTAACCATCCTACCCCCATGGCTCCTTGGATGCCCTTCCCAGCCTTCAGTCCAGCTTACAAATCCTCTAATACCTTTCGAGGATACTCTAGAGGCGGCAACAAAGGTAGAGGTCAGTTTCGCCACCACGGCGGGCCAAGAGCCAGGGGTCCTCGTGGAGGACAGGGGTCTAAATTCACCCCCTCTCAATGAAAGGAATCAGGTAGGAGGGAGACTATACCTCTTCCGGGACCAATGGACCTTCAGTCCTTGGGCCCACAGCATAGTATCAAAAGGCCTAGGCCGGAAATGGTCACAAGGGTCTCCACCTCCAGCAGTAACCTTCTTCCAGAAACAGACTCCAATCTTGGAGGAATACACCAAAGAATTACTCAAGAAGAAGGCCATAAAGAGGGTACGGTCATTAAAATTTCAAGGGCGCCTGTTCACAGTCCCCAAGAAGAATTCGTCAGCGCTGAGAGTAGTCCTGGACTTGTCGAAAGTGAATTCTTACATTCTTTGCGACAAGTTCCGTATGCTGAATGTCTTGCAGGTGCGGACCTTACTTCCCCGTGGGGCCGTCACCACCTATATCGATCTTACAGACGGCTATTATCACGTCCCAGTAGCACGAACTTCTCCCCCTACCTCGGATTGCGCCTAGGCAAGAAGGCCTTCACATTCAAAGTCATGCCCCTCGGTCTCAGCATAGTCCCCAGGATATTTACAAACCTGGGGGGAGACAGTGCTCGAACAACTTAGGAACCAAGGGATCGAAGTGGTTGCCTATCTGGACGGTTGGCTAATCTTGGCACAGTCGAAGTGATCCAATTCCTCAGCAAGCGGGGTTTCAAGGTCAACTTACAAAAGTCTCGCCTGCAACCGGCAAGCAACTTCGAATGGTTAGGCATCCAATGGGACCTCACAAGTCACAGGCTCTCTCTTCCTTCCAAGAAGGTCAGAGAGATAGCGTCCAAGACAAAGAACTTCCTCAAACACAAACAGGTGTCCAGAAGAGCTTTTGAAAGAATACTCGGCTTACTTCAATTTGCGTCAATGACAGACCTCTTATTGAAAGCCAAACTCAAAGACATCAACCGAGTTTGGAGAAAGAGAGCTACAATACATTTATGAGACAAGATCTCATCGATCCCCTCAATCCTGAAAAAGAGACTCCGGACATGGTCCAAACCAGAGAACCTTTCCAAATCGGTTCCTCTACAATTCCCTCCTCCACAAGTGACGATTCATACAGATGTGTCTCTGAGTGGTTGGGGGGGGGGGGGGGGGTTATTACAATCAACAGATGTTTCAGGGCTCCTGGTCCCCCGCCATGAGACACTTCCACATCAATGTACTAGAAGCCATGGCAGTATTCCTGATCCTGAAGCGGCTCTCCCCGCCACGGTCCACTCATATCAGGATAGTTTCAGACAGCACGGCAGTGGTGTACTGAATAAACAGAAGTGGATCAAAATCTCCCAACCTCAATCAAGTCCTGGTCACGATTTTCGTCTTGGCAGTGGACAAGAACTGGTTCCTGTCGGCATCTCACCTGGCAGGAGTCCAGAACGTGGTAGCGGACTCACTATCCAGGATGAAACCACTGGAGTCAGAATGGTCTCTGGACATGAATTCTTTCCGGTGGATTTCCAGGCTGGTTCCCGGTCTCCAGGTAGATCTATTCGCGACACAACTGAACCACAAACTTCCTTGTTATGTGACCCCAAACCTGGACCCTCAGGCATATGCTATGGACGCATTAAGCCTGGATTGGAACCGTTGGATGAAGATTTACCTTTTCCCTCCGGTGAATCTTCTGATGAAAGTCTTACACAAGTTACGCTCCTCCCAAGGGGCAGTGGCTTTAGTAGCACCGCACTGGCCAAAGAGCAGTTGGTTTCCACTCCTCCTCGAGTTGAAACTCCGTCCCTTCCGGATCCCATTCCCCAAGCTGACCCAATTAGTCCAAACTCAGACTGTGTCAGATTCCTCAAGGATAGCCACAACCCTAACTTTGTGGATTCCATGAAGTTTGCAGCCCACAGGGACGAGAACATTGACCCGGAAAATGTCCTCTTCATAGAATCAGACAAAAGGGACTCTACCATTAGACAGCACGATTCAGCTGTTAAGAAATTAGCAGATTTCCTAAAGAAGTCAGAACATTCTCGCATGACTTCTAATATGGCCATATCATTTTTTAAGTCCCTATTTGACAAGGGCCTAGCAGCTAGCACTATAACTACGATTAAGTCAGCTCTGAAAAAGATCTTCCTCGTGGGTTTCAATATTGACCTGGCAGATTCCTATTTCTCATCTATTCCGAAGGCATGCGTTAGGCTCAGGCCTTCGGTGCACCCACAAAAGGTCTCATGGTCTCTGAAAGACGTACTAAAGCTAGCTTCGGACACGGATAATGAATCCTGCTCCTGCATCACTCTTCTTAGGAAAACCTTATTCCTAATTGCCTTGGCCTCAGGTGCTAGAATCTCAGAATTAGCAGCTCTCTCACGTAATCCTGAAAATATAGATTTCCTCCCGTCAGGCGAAGTACTACTTTCTCCAGACAGAGCTTTTCTAGCTAAAAACGAGAACCCGCAAGATAGGTGGTCCCCTTGGAAGATTATCCCTCTTCCCCAAGATACTACTCTGTGTCCAGTCACCACACTCAGGGCCTTTTTAGCTAGAACCGCCACTCGCTCGTCTGGCCCCGTTTCTCAGAGAACAAGGAGGCACTATTTCCATCTAAGGCATCAGGCAACAGACCCTGTACTTTATTAAGTAAGCTAACCCGGAATCATTTCCCCATGCTCATGATATCCGGTCGGTAGCAACCTCCATCAATTACTTTCAGAACATGGATTTTGATGACCTTAATAAGTATACGGGTTGGAAATCTCCTATGGTTTTCAAACGCCACTATTTGGAGAATCTACAGGCCCTTAAATTCCCCTCTGCTCTTCCCTTTCATCCGTCTCTCTCCTTCTCCCTCCTACCTGCCACTCCTGCCCCGTCGCCGCTCTCCTGGGTGGGTCGTTTAGCCCTAAATTTATGCTACCATTACTTCATTACCCTGGTTATTACTTGTTAGTATGTTTAACCTTACCTTATTTTATTTCATGTTACCATTCTTTAGCCATGTAAGGATCGAGTTTGTGTTGTTTTGATTCTCGGGATGATTCCCTGCATTTCATCTTATTGTCACTCCATCTTTGGGATTCCTGTTTGGCTAATGTGTTATATTTTTAGTTTGCCTACCTTAACATAGTATTTTGTTTTTGGTACATGGTGTTTGACTTTATCCCTTTTATTTGATAGTGTTTTTTGGGCTTGGAAGGCATTCTCTGGTACATTTTCACTGGGCGTCACAGGTCGACCCAGAAAAGGGATTTTGACAAAGGAAAAATCTATTTCTGGGGAGATACCTGTGACGCCCGGTGAAACCCTTCCCTTACGTTGCCCCACCCTTTCCTTTCCAAGCCATAGTTCTTGCAGAAGGATGTAGATCAGAGGGCGTTAGCATCGGGCGTCGGTAGAGTGGCGCAGGTAAGGTAGCTAGGGCCTCTGTTACGGCCCTTCCCTTTGATGAAGGAATTATCTAAATGGAAGACAGCCTGTGAATAGTGGTTTTCACACGCCTCTGCTTTATACACGACGCCCACTGGGTGTTCGCGCGAGGGTAGTAACCTCTGCATTCCATACTTTAAATTTCTCTGATATATTTGGAAGTATTTATATCAGAAAAGTGTAAAGAAGGACCCTTTTCACCAGGCGTCACAGGTATTTCCCCAGAAATAGATTTTTCCTTTGTCAAAATCCCTTAATTGTTTTGTGCATCTTATTTCGCCCTAAACATTTCTAATAAAGATTATGTGAGAGCATTCATTTAAACCATTTTATTCTGCATAAAATTATTGAACAAAAGTAGTAATTTTGTTCCTACATTTATACAAACCTTTCTAGCTAGAAAAAACTTGTTCCAATACAAGATACAAACTTTGGCTAATGATATACAGTGAGACCTGGATGTCTCTTACATGGGTTACATGAAACATGCAACTTCGAAACTTTTCCCGAGTCTAGATTGACTCTTCCCTTTAGGGGGCAGGAAGCACTAACATAGTTTATGATTAGCAGAAATGACATATAACGGTAATGTCATAGGTCTCTTGGGTCTAAAAGACCAAGGAAAGATGAAGTCTAAAGGCACAACTGGGAAATCCACGGATACACTAATGCTCTGGTAAACTTCCATCAGGACTACATGGCCTGAGCCCAAAAAAGGGATTTTGACGAAGGAAAAATCTATTTCTGGGGAGAGACCTGTGGCGCCCGGTGAAAAGTCCTTCTTGTATATCTTTTCTGATAAAACCTTCCAATTATACCAGAGAAAGATAAAAGCATAGAATGCTGAGGTTACAACCCTCGCGCGAGCACCTTTTGGGTGTCGTGTATAAAGCAAAGGCGCGTGAAATCCACTATTCACAGGTTGTCTTCCATTTAGTTAATTCCTTCGTCAAAGGGATGGGCCGATACAAAGGCCCTAGCCAAACCCCCACCGCCACACCACCCACGCCAGGACGCGAGCGCCATCTGAACAACATCCTTCTGTATTGGCCATGATGGCTTGGAAAGGAAAGGGTGGGATCATGTAAAATAAAGGGGAAGGGTTTCACCGGCTGCCACAGGTCTCTCCCCAGAAATAGATTTTTCCTTCGTCAAAATCCCTTTTCTGGGTCGACCTGTGGCGCCCAGTGAAAATGTACCAGAGAATGCCTTCCAAGCCCAACAATAACTACTAATTTAATAAGGGGAGAGAAACAACACCATGTAAAGAAAATCATATATAATTAAGGTAAGTAGGCATAAAACATAAACTAGCCACAGGGCATAGTGAGAATAAGGTTAAACAAACATGATAACAGGGAAGCCTCTGAGTATCAGAGGAAAACATGCAACAAAACTGACATGGCTAAGAATATCCCAACCTTATAACAACGGAAAACAATAATAGTTACAATCATATTAACCTAATATGTAATAAACTTAGGGCTAACGAACCACCAAGGAAGCGGCGTCGTGGTGCAAGTGGCTGGTAGGAGGGAGAAGAGAAGAGATGGATGAAAGGAAGAACAAAAGATCAATGGGGAGAGATAAGGCTCCCAGCTGCAACCGTTGGGTATTTAAGAGCCTGTAAGTTCTTTAGATAGTGGCGTTTGAAGACCATAGGAGATTTCCAACCCGTGTACTTCTTAAGGTTATCAAAGTCCACATTCTGGAAATAGTTGATGGAGGTAGCTATCGATCGGATATCATGAGCATGGGGAAATGATCCCGGATTGGCTTGTTTAATGAAGTATAGGATCTGTTGCCTAATGCCACGTATGGAAATGGTATCTCCTTGTTCTCTGATAAACAAGGGGCCAGACGATCGGGTAGCAGTCCTGGCTAAAAAGGCCCTGAGAGTGGTGACCGGACATAGAGAAGTATCTTGGAGAAGAGGAATAATCTTCCAAGGGGACCACCTATTTTGGGGGTCCTCGTTCTTAGCTATGAAAGAAGTACCTCACCTGAAGGGAGGAAATCCATGTTCTCTGAGTTTCGTGAGAGAGCTGCTAGTTCTGAGATTCTGGAACCCGAGGCCAAAGCTGTTAGAAATAAAGTCTTCCTAAGAAGAGTGATATAAGAGCAGGATTCGTTGTCCGTGTCGGAGGCCAGTTTGAGGACATCATTTAGAGACCAAGAGACCTTTTGAGGACGAACCGAAGGTCGAAGCCTAGCACATGCTTTTGGAATAGATGAGAAATAAGACTCCGCCAGGTTAATGTTAAACCCAACCAGGAAGACTTTCCTCATTGCTGACTTAATGGTGGTTATAGTGCTAGCTGCTAGGCCTTTGTCAAATATGGACCTAAAGAAGGAGATGGCTAAATTAGGAGTCATAACCGAATGGTCTGAAGTCCTTAAGAAATCCGCTAGTTTCTTAACCGCCGAATCATATTGGCGAATCGTTGAGTCCCTTTTGTCTGATTCTATAAAGAGGACATTACCTGGGTCGATGTTTGCGTCCCTACGCGCCACAAACTTCACGAAATCCACAAAGTTAGGGTTTTGGCTATCCTTGAGGAATCTGACACAGTCCGAGTTTGGACCACCTGGGTCAGTTTGGGGAATGGGATCCGGAAGGGACGGAGTTTCAACTCGAGGAGGAGAGGAAACCAACTGCTCTTTGGCCAGTGAGGTGCCACTAAAGCTACTGCCCCGTTGAAGGAGCGGAGTTTGTGCAAGACTTTCAGTAGAAGATTCACTGGAGGGAATAAGAAGATCTTCTGCCAATGGTTCCAATCCAGGGTTAATGCGTCCATGGCATAAGCCTGAGGATCCAGGTTCGGTGCCACATAACATGGGAGTTTGTGATTGAGTCGGGTCACGAATAGATCTACCTGGAGACCTGGAACCAGCCTGAGTATCCACCGGAAGGAGTGCATGTCCAGGGACCACTCCGATTCCAGTGGGCTCGTCCTGGATAATGAGTCTGCTATCACATTCTGGACTCCTGCTAGGTGAGTTGCTGACAGGAACCAGTCTTTGTCGGCTGCCAAGGTGAAGATAGTGACCAGGATCTGATTCAGGTTGGGTGATTTGGACCCCCCCCCCCCCCCCTGTTGAGGCAGTGGACTACGGCCGTGCTGTCTGAGACTACTCTGATGTGGGTCGACCTCGGAGGGGAGATTCTCTTCAGGGTCAAGAACACCGCCATGGCTTTGAGAACATTGATATGGAACTGTCTCATGGCGGGTGACCAAGAGCCCTGAAACATCTGATGTTGGGAGTAACCCCCCCAACCACTCAGAGACGCGTCGGTATGAATTGTCACTTGTGGAGAGGGGAACTGTAGAGGAACCGACTTGGAGAGGTTCCTCCGATCGGACCATGGTTGTAGTCTCATTTTCAAGACAGAGGGGATCTTCGAGGTCTTGTCTTTTAAAGGTATTGTCGCCCTCTTTCTCCAAACTCGATTGATGTCTTTGAGTTTGGCTTTTAATAGGAGATCGGTCAGTGAGGCAAACTGGAGTAGGCCGAGGATTTGTTCTAAAGCTCTTCTGGACACCTGTTTGTGTTTGAGAAAGTTCCTGACCTTGGAAGCTATCTCCCTCACCTTCTTGGGAGGAAGGGAGAGCTTGTGCTTTGAGAGGTCCCAACGGATGCCTAACCATTCGAAGAGGCTTGATGGTTGTAGGCGGGACTTCCGGAGGTTGACTTGGAAGCCCAGTTTGGCGAGAAAATGGAGTACCTTCGACGTAGCTCTGTTGCATTCCTGGTGCGACTGGGCCCAAATGAGCCAATCGTCCAGATAGGCGACGATTTGTATCCCTTGGTGTCTGAGTTGCTCGAGCACCGTCTCCCCCAGTTTCGTGAATACCCTGGGGGCAATGCTGAGACCGAAGGGCATGACTTTGAATGCGAAGGCTCTCTTGCCGAGACGGAAGCCTAGGTAAGGAGAGAAGTTTCGAGCTACTGGGACATGATAATAGGCGTCGGTAAGATCGATAGAGGTGGTGACGGCCCCACGGGGAAATAAGGTCCGTACCTGAGAGATAGTCAGCATACGGAACTTGTCGCAAAGGATGTAAGAGTTGAGCTCCGACAAGTCCAGAACTACCCTCAACGCCGACGAGTCTTTCTTCGGGACTGTAAACAGGCGGCCTTGGAATTTCAGGGATCGAACCCACTTGATTGCTCTCTTCTTGAGTAACTCCGCCGTGTACTCTTCCAGGATGGGAGTGGGTCTCTGGAAGAAGGTCACCGGTGGAGGAGGGGATCCCTGTGACCATTTCCAACCCAAGCCCCTTAATATTATGCTGTGAGCCCATGGACTGAAGGTCCAATGGTCCTGGAAGTGATAAAGTCTCCCTCCTACCGGCATCACATCATTGGGAGGGAGTGAACTTAGGGCCCCTCCCTCCACGGGAACCCCTTGCTCTAGGCCCGCCGCGTTGGCGGAACTGTCCTCTACCTCTGACACTCCCTCTTTGGTATCCACGAAAGGAACCGGAGGATTCGTAGGCAGGGTTGTATGCAGGTGAGGGCATCCAAGAGGGGTTGGGCTGTGTACCAGGGGGAGCAGCGAGGTAGACTACCTGCTGAGGAGGCGCCTGTTGTCGAGAAGTCGAGGCCGCGGAAGGCTGTGGGGACGAAGTACCCCGGGCCGCCTTGTAAGGACTAAACCTCTGCTTCTTCTTGAAGAACGTGTGTCTCTGGGGTTCGAACCTCTTTTTGGCTGAGAGACCCCACCTTACCTGCAAATTCTGGTTTGCCCTCGCTGCGTCCTGAAGAACCTTATCCACCTCGGTCTGAGGGAAGAGGGTCTTACCCCAGCAGGAGGACGCTATCAGTCTGTTCGGCTCATGCCTGATGGTGGCCTCCGACAGAATGAACTTCCTGCAACTAACCCGAGCTGACCAGAAGTCATGGAGATCTATTTGGTAGGATATCAGCTGGTTCTTTGTGGCGACTCTGAACAGCGTTTCCTCTGGGTAAAGAGATGCTAGGGACTCCATGGAGGTGATGGATTGGAGGGACCTAGCAAGTCTAGTACGGGTCTCGAACTCAGTTTTGAGAAGACTCTCTATTAATCTGGGAAGCTTCTCAGAGAAAAGAGTAGAGGCACAGTCCGGGTCTAGTTTCCCCACCGTGAAGGTAGAAGCCGCAGCATCCCAGGCTGCCGAGGTACCCGGAATAAGCAAAGAGGTGGGGTCCGTCTCTTTGAGAGCCGGCATGGAAGAGCCTTCCTTGATGGCCTGTATAGTCAGCTCTGTGACTTTTTCTATGAGCGGCAAAGAGATGGAGGCCGCCGTCGTAAAAATAGTGTAGGAACCTTTGTGTGGGGTGAGCTTGGAGTTAATACACCCCCACTCTGATAGTGTTCTGGCCCAGATAGCTTGGGCCTGCTCTTTTGGAAATATGACCGTTTCCTTCGGTACCTTGTCCATACGGACCAATGCATGTTCCTTTAACCGTACAAAACCATTGAACGGGAATGCTAGGCCCGGGGGATAGAACTCCAGGTCCTCTAGAGGGCGGGTGCCCATGCCCTCCAGAGTTAGGGAACCATCTACGAATGGAGCATGCAAGGCAAACCGCCAAGCATTGTTTTTATCGAAGGGTGGCAGCTTCGATGCGTCTGGAGCAGAAGGGGGAGGAAACTGAGTTCCGGCGTGGATCAGAGTAGCCATCATATCCTTAATCTCTGTTATTGCACCAGAGTGATGTTGAACTTGATCCCTGACCAATCCTTTGATCAGTTGGATGGGGAGGAGATCAGCCCAGGGTACCTGAAAGTCACCCGTTGGTTTTTTCTTGGATTTGGTAGACTTAGACTTCTTAGGAGTAGTGGTTTTACGAGGAGCAATATGAATATCAGGAGCTGTCGAGGGTCCGGGGACCGGTGACGTTGATACTGGCAAAGCTAAAGTCTTATAAGTTCGAAGTGGCTTCACCTTGGGTCGTACGGAGGCAGAGGGATCCCGAGGAGAAGCCTTAGAGTTATCAAAACCTAGAAAGGAAGAGGTAGGAGAGGGAGTAGGAGAGAAAAGGGTTTCCACCAACTCGGCACCACTTACCTGCTCGTCCCTGGGTTCTACGTCTATATCCAGACCCGCCATGTCCATCGGTACGAGGGGTTCGTCCTCCACGGAAATGGTAGCCCTGACTTCTTCAAAGGGGCAGCAAGGTCAGCGGAGACTGCAGCAGTAGTCGAGCCTGGGAAGAGGCGGGAGGCCATGTCCCCATCGAGGAGATAGGGTGCGCCAGACGGGGCATTCCTGCCAAAGCCCGACACCCACGGACGAAGAGTAGCCCTTGCTGAACGAAGAGAGACATCATCGGCCTGTAAGATATGCAGTGAATAGTGATGGAGGAGGGGGTTTGCCCTCCCAAATATACTGTGTATATCATATTCATGTCTATATTAGTGTCTGCCAACGAAAAATAAGGAACAAAGGGAAAACCCACTTACATCATCATTCAGCAGAACTGACGACAGCTAGTAACAGAGCGAGCACAAATCCGGGAACCAAACTGGGTATTGGGCCTGTCCCGGTTCCTGGATAAAGGGAATGGAGCAGTGAGCATGAGACCGGCAGAGGTCATGCCCAACGGGGTCGCTGAACGAGGCAGGGCATCCTTCAGCAGTACAACGGGCCTTCTGTAAAAGAAAGGAGATATGAGTCTGGTGTTTCTTGAAACTCTGATAAGGGAATAAAAAACCTATTATTTTAGAGTTCCGGCACTCACTGAATTCCCTAAGCACCCATATTGCATTGACCAAACAACTGAATATTAACTTGAAGTTGATACCGCCCCATACCATTGTTGGCACTTTAATATTCAATTGTCTGTATATTTGCAATGCACCTAATGTCTGTTAATGACATAAGGATAATTAACTTAAAGCAATCCGCCGACCTCCAAGGGTCGGGGAAGCAGTGACATGCCCTTAAAATAAATATAAACACCAGCCTTAGCTAAAGGCAAGGCAAATATAAGTGTGAAGTGTATGGGCGACCTCCGGTGAAGCCGGAGCTCCAGTGAGGCCGGAGCGTAATGAAATGTCCTGAATAAAGGAGCCTTAGCTAATTAGCTAAGGCAACTATAAGTGTGAAGTGTTTGGGCGACCTCCGGTGACGCCGGAGGATAATGAGATGCCCTGAATAATCCAATTGTGGCTAATAATTCAATTTTGAAAGATAAAAAGCTAAGCCGCAGCTAAAGTCTAAAGCTTAGGTTATAGTAAAGCGTATTTACGATCTCCGGTGAGGCCGGAGGGAGAAGAAACGTCCTGAATAATTATTGTGAATAACAAACACAGTTGTCATAACAAAGGCTATTGTGGATATGGCCGTGGCCTGAGACCGGAGTAAGGGCCACCGGAGGGTTGTATCTAAACAATATGAAGCCCGTCCCATGTAGTAAACAATATAAATATAACAATAGAACGAAAGTTATTGAGAATCCCTCATGGCGGAGTATAACTCAAGGCGGAGTGGAAAACGTTCATAACTACTCCCGAGCCGTAACGGGGAGAGGACGAAACACGGACCAAAATAACGCTAACAATTGAAAAGTCACGAAAAATAAATAACCCGTAAGTTATCATTCACCCAGAGGGGGAGAGGTGAGGGAGGGAGAACCCGCTGAACGCACAAAACGGAAAACGGGAAATCCGCTCCCCCACCGGAGCTAAGAAAGAAAACGAGAGAAAGGGGTAACTCGTGACTGTGAACAGAAAACGGGGACCCCAAGCTCTCGCTCTCTTAAACACAAAAACAGGACTAAAAAACACACAACACTATTATAAACGTATAAAATAAACCTGCACATCCATAAAACACTACGATCGAAGAATAGCAACTGCTAAAACTTAAAATAAATAGCACAGTCGAGTGACGAACGCCTCGGAGGGGCGGGTACTAAACAAATACAAAGCTAAATCGCTATCTCGTTCGTAGGCTGGACTTACTAGCAAAAAGTACCATGAGCATAAATACACAAAAAAATAAAAATAATAACGGTTCTAAAGGCATAAGGCCAGGGACTTAACCAAGAACCTAAGTGACAGAGTACTAAACGGGCAGACAAAGATGAATTCCCAAACAAGTGAACAAACAATGGCCGCCATGAAAGGCCAGACGGGAATAATAAAACAGACTATACTGGATATAAAACCAAAGCCCGGTACAATAAAAAACTGTCAAAACAAACTATGGTACTTAACATTGGAATGTGTGAAGATGGAGCTTCGGACATGACAAAATAAATCCACGATTGATAAAAAAGACCGAGAGCACAACAAAACAATTCAACACTTTGGATTCCAAAAAGAAGGATGATGTTCAGATGGTGCTCGCGTCGTGGCGTGGGTGGCGTGGCGGTGGGGGTTTGGCTAGGGCCTTTGTATCGGCCCATCCCTTTGACGAAGGAATTAACTAAATGGAAGACAACCTGTGAATAGTGGATTTCACGCGCCTTTGCTTTATACACGACACCCAAAAGGTGCTCGCGCGAGGGTTGTAACCTCAGCATTCCATGCTTTTATCTTTCTCTGGTATAATTGGAAGGTTTTATCAGAAAAGATATACAAGAAGGACTTTTCACCGGGCGCCACAGGTCGACCCAGAAAATGGATTTTGAGCGAAGCAAAAAATCTATTTTTTGGTGAGATAGCCATGTCATCCTGATGGACCCACCCTTCTTTCTATGAAAGGCCTTGGCAGGATCCCTCCCGATATTACTGTATCTAGAAGTACCGGCTTTACGCTACAAGGAATAAAGATGGCGGACGATTGTGGCGCCATCTGAGTAATCAAACAGTAACGGAGGAGGAGAATTCTATAACGGCTCCTCTTTTATTTTGCCACTCTTCCCCCTTTGAAGCGTAAACGCTATGTGGGGTGCAGATTGCTATGTGGCGTGTCAAGAATACGTCCCCTGATATTATGCGATATCCTAAAATGTTATTTTCCTTAGTAAAATAAATTTTTGAATATACTTACCCGATGATCATATAGCTGCATCCCTGCTGCCCGACAGAAAAAATCTACGGGAGGAATACGCCAGCGATCGCTATACAGGTGGGGGTGTACATCAACAGCGCCATCTGTCAAGTAGGTACTCAAGTACTCGATGTCAACAACGAACCAATTTTCTCCTCTGGCCCACTGGTTCTCTATTGGGGAGGAAGGGTGGGTCCTTTAATTTATGATCATCGGGTAAGTATATTCAAAAATTTATTTTACTAAGGAAAATAACATTTTCCAATATCAAACTTACCCGATGATCATATAGCTGATTCACACCCAGGGGGGTGGGTAGAGACCAGCATAACAAGTTGACATTATGAGCTAAGTATTCCGTATTTCATTTTAGCAGTTATTCAAAATAACAAGCATAAAATAAATAAGTACCTGGTAAGGAAGACGACTTGAACAATTACTCTGCCTTTTTAAGTACGTCTTCCTTACTGAGCCTCGCGATCCTCATAGGATGCTGAGCGACTCCTAGGAGCTGAAGTATGAAGGGTTGTAACCCATACTAAAGGTCCTCATCAAAACCTCTAATCTAGGCGCTTCTCAAGAAATGATTTTGACCACCCGCCAAATCAAGTAGGATGCGAAAGGCTTCTTAGCCTTCCGGACAACCCAAAAATATTTCAAGAGAAAGATTAAAAAGGTTCTGGAATTAGGGAATTGTAGTGGTGGAGCCCCCACCACTACTGCACTCGTTGCTACGAATGGTCCCAGAGTGTAGCAGTTCTCGTAAAGAGACTGGACATTCTTAAGATAAAAGACGCGAACACTGATTTGCTTTTCCAATAGGTTGCGTCGAATCTATTTTGCAGAGATCTACTGTATTTTGTTTAAAGGTCACGGAAGTTGTGACAGCTCTAACTTCGTGTGTCCTTACCTTCAGCCAAGCTTGGTCTTCCTCATTCAGAAGGGAATGAGCTTCTCGTATTAACAGTCTGATAAAAATAGGATAAAGAATTCTCTGACATAGGCAAAGATGAATTCTTAACTGAACACCATAAAGTTTCAGACGGGCCTCGTAAAGGATTTAAATAGAACTTAAGAGCTCTTACAGGACATAATACTCTTTCTAGTTCATTTCCAACCATACGATAAGTTTGGAATATCGAACGATATTGGTCAAGGCCGAGAAGGCAGCTCGTGTTTGGCTAGAAAACCAAGATGTAGAACATGTAGCCATTTCGGATGAGAATCCAATGTTCTTGCTGAAGGCATGAATCTCACTGACTCTTTTACATGTGGATAAGCATATCAGGAAAAGAGTCTTAAAGGTGAGATCTTTCAGGGAGGCTGATTGAAGTGGTTCGAACCTGTCTAACATAAGGAATCTTAGAACCACGTCTAAATTCCAACCAGGTGTAACCAAACGACGCTCCTTCGTGGTCTCAAAAGACTTAAGGAGGTCCTGTAGATCTTAATTGTTGGAAAGATCTAAGCCTCTGTGACGGAAGACTGATGCCAACATGCTTCTGTAACCCTTGATAGTGGGAGCTGAAAGAGATCGCTCTTTCCTCAGATATAAGAGGAAGTCAGCTATTTGAGTTACAGAGGTACTGGTCGAGGATACGGATACTGACTTGCACCAGTTTCGGAAGATTTCCCACTTCGATTGGTAGACTCTAAGAGTGGATGTTCTCCTTGCCCTAGCAATCGCTCTGGTTGCCTCCTTCGAAAAACCTCTAGTTCTCGAGAGTCTTTCGATACTCTGAAGGCAGTGAGACGAAGAGCGTGGAGGCCTTGGAGTAGCTTCTTTACGCGTGGCAGACGTAGCAGGTCCACCCTTAGGGGAAGAGTTCTGGGAACGTCTACTAGCCATCGAAGTACCTCGGTAAGTTATTCTCTCGCGGGCCAGAGGGAAGCAACTAGTGTCAACTTTGTCCCTTCGTGAGAGGCGAACTTCTGCAGTACCTTGTTGACAATCTAGAACGGAGGGAATGCATATAGATCTAGATGAGACCAATCTAGTCGAAAGGCATCTAAAAGAACTACTGCTGGGTCCGGGATAGGTGAGCAAAGAATTGAGAGCCTCTTGGACATCGAGGTTGCGAAGAGATCTATGGTTGGTTGGCCCCAGGTGACCCAAAGTCTCTTGCATACATCCTTGTGGAGGGTCCAATATGTTGGAATTATTGTCCCTTCCTACTGCGACAATCTGCTAAGACATTCAAGTTGCTTTGGAAGAAACTTGTTACTAGTGAAAAGGCTAGACCTGTTGAACAGGAGAGGAGGTCACTTGCAAACTCGTACCATATCAGAGAGTAGGTCCCTCCTTGCTAGGAGATGTACATTAAAGCAGGGAGTTGTCCGTGTTCACCTCCACTACTTTGCCTTGAAGGAGAGACCTGAAGCTTTTCCAGGTCAGACGTACTGCCAGAAGCTTCTTGCAGTTGAAATGCATTGTCCTTTGACTCGAGTTCCATAATCCCGAGCATTCCCTACCGCATAAGTTCGCACCCCAGCCTACGTCCGATGCGTCTGAGAAGAGAACGTGGTTGGGAGTCTGAACAGTCAGGGGAAGACCCTATCAAAGGTTGATAAAGTCCTTTCATCAAGTCAGACCAGACTTGTCTTCCGGAAACCGGGATCGAGACCGCTTCTAGCGTCTTGTCCTTTTCCAGTGAAGAGCTAGATGAAACCGAAGAGGACGGAGGTGTAGTCTTCCAAGTGACACCAATTGAACCACGGATGACAGTGTCCTAACCAGACTCATCCACAGCCTGACAGGGCCGTGTTCCTTCTTCAGCATCTTCTGGATCGATAGCAGGGCTGGGGGTTGATCGTCTTGTTCAGCCATGTCCTCATCAGAGGGTTCCTCATCCGAAACTGATGAGGAAACGGCAACGGAGTGGGCAACGTCTGACTCGCTGAATCCGGTCGCACTGGTGGATGCGTGACGAAGCCGGACACAAGATCATGGTACTGCTGTACAGTCTGTGAACTGTCAACCATGGGGAAGCGAGGAAGTACAGCGACAACCCGAAACTGACTAGACTGTCTGGGTTGTGCAGACAACCCCTTATCGGGTTGCTGAGGTTGCCGCACTGCGTCACAACAAGTCACCTCTGCTGGTTGTTGAACGTCTTCCCAGTGACACACTGAACGTCCACAACCACCTCCGAGAGTCGCTTAACGTCAACGTGCGACTGGCAACCCACACTGGGTCGCACCGGTGGAGGAACCATCTCAACTGGCGGACGTGAGTAGGATACCTCAGCGTCAACAGGGCGTACAACCAACCGGTAGGAAGGTTGTTGGCAAGAAGGTTCTTCTCCGTAAAAAATTCTCTATCAAGGACTAAGCTTGGACTGCATGTCTTGCAACAAAGCCCAAGGTCTATGGGAGCAGGTGTGGCAACAGACGGGGTTAGCGACTGAAGCGGAACCATTTACCCTCCCTGGAAGCATGTTATGCTTTAATGAAAGTCCATAGGAGGCTAATCAGCTTAAGGCTCCTCTCCAAATGACAGAGTCCTCAAGGGAATATCAGAAGGAGGGAGAACAGCACTTTCTCATCTACAGGAACCATGTCCGAGAAAAGCTAGGTTATCTCAGTGAGGGTTTCACTGGTGCATAAGCAGCAGACCAGAAGGCAACGTTATGAAACTGCTTGACAGTCTGTGAACTGTCAAAAACTGAACTGTCAACCCCAACAGGTGCGTGAGGACATACAGCACTGGTGTATTAGTAGCACACCAGAAGGCAACGTCATGTAACTGTTTGACAGTCTGAGAGTTGGCAACAACCAAAGCTGTGTGGGGAAGCCTCAACTCCTGACTGACTAGTCTGCTGCGGGCGAGTGGCGGTAACCACAGTGTGTTGCGGAGGCTGACACACCGTGTCAAAACACGGCAGCTTGTGGTAGCTCACGCACGGCAACGGAGTGCTCCGTGTGTCTGTGGGAGTCAGCATGCATCTGGCAGGGTCGACTGCGCATGGGTGGAGGAGCTCTCACAACAAGAGTGTGGGAGCAGGCAGCCATGCCGGGCGCACAACCGTGGCAGGCTGTAGGCCAACGGGTGCATCGTCAACCTTCTCCGCAGTCTAATTGTGGGAGCTGGCAACAACAAAAGCGGAGTGCTGGTGCGTGGGAGGGACTGCCGTGGGTTGCGGAGCATGCCGCATTGCGGCAAAACACGGCAGCTTGACAGCACCTTCCCACTGCTGATGCGGTAGCTCACGCATGTTAACGGAGGGTGCAGCATGAACATGCGTCTGGCAGGATCGACTGCGCATCGGTGGAGCTCTCACAGGTGGAGTGTGGGAGCAGGCAGCCGCAGTATCTGCTGAGCGCACAACCGTGGCAGGTTGTAGGTTAACAGGTGCAGTGTCAACCTTCTCAGCACGATACTCCTGCATGAATGAAGCAAGCTGAGACTGCATATCTGCAGCATGGACCACTAGGGTCTATAAAAGACGGCAACAAACGGAGCTACTGTCCGTTGTGACTGAGGGTCTAAAACAGTTGGTGCGGCAACAGACGGAGTTACTGCCTGTTGCGGTACCACCTTGCCTCTCTCGGAAGGTGTGCAGTCGTCGGATGACTGCAGCGAGTCCGGACTGACCCAGTGGCTACACCTAGGCCGTTGGACTTGCGCGGAAGGGACCGACTTGCACTTAAAAAAGCTGCAAGATTTGGTCCATGGTTTCTGCGAGAAACCTCTTCCGCAGACGAGGAATAAATGGGCTCTCTCGTCTTTGTGTGGGTGGGGTGATCACGTCGGCAACGTGTGTAGATACACCCGAAACCACGGAGGGAAACGTCTGTTCGTCGATCAAGGCCTGTGGAACCCATAAGTCCTTCGACATTACTTCTCCCCTGGGCTTGGGAGCTTGTAAGAGGTATCGGACTAGGTGAACCACTGGCACGAACAGACGAACCCTCGAACGCAACACTGTAACACTTTGCGCATATCACTTTATCACTTTTGATTTTCTGTTAGCACTTATTTCACTGAAATCGAAACTTAAACTGATTTCTATCTGAAACACGCAATTCTATCCTACATTAAAAGGTAGTAATTGCGAAAACAGTATTACAATACAACAGAAAAACATAATTAAAGATAAAGAATTCAGTGGCTGGAAAAGAGACTAAACACTAGATCAAATAAGGGATTTTGACGTAGGAAAAATCTATTTCTGGGCGAAGGACCTGTGCCGCCCAGTGAATAAGCTCCATTTAAGCACTTATTCTTAGGTAATTTACTGCTAAATATACCAGAGAAAAAATGTAAAGGAGTGCTAGGTTAACTAGCTCGCTCACCTAATGGTGTCGGTATAAAATTGGGCGTATAATCCAGAGGTCCCGCACTATTTAGATTAATCCACGACAGAGAACCCCAATAGAGGAGAGCCGTTCAACCTCACTCGGTACTACTACAATGCATCCGCTCAGAACCCAACTCCTTAGCACCCAAAGTTTGGGGACTCCAAGGGAGAGGAGCTGGGAGGGTTCACTGGGCGGCACAGGTCCTTCGCCCAGAAATAGATTTTTCCTACGTCAAAATCCCTTTTCTGGGCTCGAACCTGTGCCGCCCAGTGAATCTATACAAGAGAAAAATGTCACCAAACTTGCAAAATAAAGGAAAAAACATAAGCGTAAGAGAAATACAGGATGCTTTAATCAGAGATGAGTACCAAAAAACAATTATAAGGGTATCTTAAATATGAACATAAATCCAATAAGGTAGGTATAATAATGCCGTGAGTGATAATATATACAGATACTCAGGAGCATAAAAATTTACAAATATAATAACAGTATTCAGGTGCGAGACCAACGAATACAATAGGGTATAAATGAGGCAGGTAAGAGGGAGAGATAAAGAGTCAAGGCATTAACCTGTGAGTTACTCGGGAGTAACTACGCTCCCTGCGGCTACTGTAGAAAATTTTAGGGCTTCCAAATGTTTAAGGTAGTGTTTCTTGAACACTGACGGTGATTTCCACCCTGTATACCTGGAAAGGTCTGAAAAATTCATATGGTGAAAGAAGTTCACCGAGGTGGCAACCGCTCTGATATCATGTGCAAGAGGAAAAGAGTCAGGGTTAGCTTGTTTAATAAAATACAAAATTTGTTGCCTGATCCCTTTAATAGTAATGGTACCGCCTTGTTCTCTAACGAATAGAGGCCCCGAGGAGTTAGAGGAGGTCCGGGATAGATAAGACCTAAGAGTAGTGACAGGGCACAGCGACGGATCTTGCGTGAGGGGAACAATTTTCCAGGAGGTCCATCTGTTTTGAGGGTCTTCATTCTTAGCCAAAAAGAATTTGTTAGGAGAAAGAAGGACCTCTCCTGAAGGCAGAAAGTCAATATGACCCGGGTCTCTCGACAAGGCTGCCAATTCAGAAATTCTTGCCCCGGAAGCCAAGCTCACTAGGAAAAGTGTTTTCCTGAGAAGGGGCATGTAATCACAAGAACTGTTAATGGTATCAGAAGCCAATTTGAGTACGTCATTAAGGAACCAGGTCACCGGGGTAGGACGAGTAACCGGTTTCAGTCTGGCACAAGCTTTCGGAATTGAAGCTAACAAAGAGTCGGTTAAGTCTATGTTAAAACCCACTAGGAAGATCTTTTTCAGAGCCGATTTAATAGTGGTGATAGTATTGGCTGCCAGACCTGATTCTAATAAAGATCTAAAGAAAGTGACTGTAAGGTTCAAGTTCATACAGTTCACGTCTGAGTCTATTAAAAATTTTGCCAACTTTTTAACTGCAGAGTCATACTGACGGATGGTGGAATCCCGTTTATCTGATTCTAGGAACAAGGTGTTTTGAGGATCAATATTGGCACCATGCATAGCCGCAAACTTCATAAAGTCCATAAAGTTAGGGCGCTCTGAATGTTTGAGAAAGCGTACACAACGCGTGTTTGTACTATCTGAGACAGAACCGGATTGGGTATCGGGTGAGGGTATAGTCTCAACTCCCGCAGGAGAGGATACCAGTTGCTCTTGGGCCAGTTGGGTGCGACCAAGGCTACTTGTCCCTTGAAGGATCTCAGTTTGTCTAGAACTTTCAGCAAAAGATTCACCGGGGGAAAGAGATCAATCTTTTCCCAGTTGTCCCAATTCTGTGACATGGCGTCTGTGGCGTAAGCCTGAGGGTCTAGATTGGGAGCCACATATACTCTCAATTTGTGGTTGGATTCCGTGGCGAAGAGGTCCACTTGGAGGCCGGGAACCTGAGAGAGAATCCACCGAAATGACTTTAGATCGAGTGACCATTCCGATTCTAGAGGGGAGGTCCGGGACAGGGCGTCTGCCACTACATTCCGGACTCCCGCCAGGTGGACAGCTGAAAGATGCCAACGGTTCGAGGCTGCTAGGGAGAATATGGCTACTAGAACATGGTTCAGAGGCCCTGACTTTGACCCGCCTCTGTTGAGGCAGCGGACCACCACTTCGCTGTCGAGGACCAGACGAAGGTGTTGTTTCTTGGGAAGAGCGAGACGTTTCAGGGTTAGAAGAACTGCCATGGCCTCTAGCACATTGATGTGAAAATGGCGGAACAAGGGAGTCCAAAGACCTTGAACTTTCTTGAGCTGAGAATAGCCGCCCCAACCTGATAAGGATGCGTCTGTGTGAATGATTAATTCCGGGGGCGGAAATTGAAGGGGAACTGACTTTGACAGACTGTTTGCTCTTGTCCAAGGAAGAAGTCTTTCCCGTAGAATGGGAGGAAGGCGGACTTTCCTGTCCCGGAGCTTCCGGTTCGCCCTCGAACGCCAGACACGATTGATATCTTTCAATTTTGCCTTCAGAAGAAGATCCGTCACTGAGGCAAACTGAAGGGACCCCAGAATCTTCTCTTGAAGCCGTCTGGAACTTACTTTGTCTTTGAGAAAGCGTTTGGTGTTCCTTGCAATCTCTAACCTCTTGGGTCTGGGAAGACACAGAGTATGAGATATAAGATCCCATTGCAGGCCGAGCCATTGGAACTTCGATTTTGGAAGAAGACGGGACTTCTTGAAGTTGATCTGGAAGCCTAGAGATTGAAGATAATGGATGACTTTGTGAGTGGCTTTTAGGCAATTTTGGGAGGTGTCTGACCAAATGAGCCAGTCGTCCAGATAGGCTACTACTTGAATCCCTTGATTCCTGAGTTCCTGAACAGCGACTTCTGCTAGCTTTGTGAAGATCCTTGAGGCAATGTTGAGCCCGAAAGGCATCACCTTGAAGGAGTAACTTTTGTCCCCTAAGCGAAAGCCTAGGTACGGACGGAAGTGTCTCGCTATCGGGACGTGATAGTAGGCGTCTGTAAGATCGATAGAGGTGGTGACGGCCCCACGGGGAAGTAAGGTCCGCACCTGCGAGACGGTAAGCATTCGAAACTTGTCGCATTGAATGGACAAGTTGAGAAGGGATAGATCTAGAATCACTCTTCTCTTGTCTGAATCCTTCTTCGGGACACTGAACAGCCGACCTTGAAACTTCAGATGTTTCGTTTCTTGTATGGCATTCTTTTGTAAAAGATCCTGGACAAATTCGACCAGGTCCGGGGTGGAATGTTGACGAAATTTGTTCGGAGGAGGAGGTCCTTGAATCCAACTCCACCCTAGTCCCTTGGAGATGATACTGAACGCCCAGGGACTGAACCTCCATTTGTTGCGGAAGGCATAGAGCCTCCCCCCTACCTGCTGCACCTCAGTATTGGTTTGAGGAGTTGCCTCCACGTCCGCCTCGGAAGTTCTTTCCTCTGCGAAAGGCTCTTCCCCTGCCTTTGTTCTGGTTAGAGCCACGGTGGTAGCCTCTACCTCTACCATAACTCTGGGAAGAGCTATGAGCCTCGTAGGACTGGTTAAAGGCAGGGGAAGTGGCGGAGGCACCAGAAAGCTGGCTCTTAGGTAGCAGAACGGTGACATAGTCATCCGAAGGAGCCCGAGAGGTGGAGGGCTGCGCAGGGGCAACAGAAGATGGAGGAAGAGGCAGCCGGAAGTTGGATGAAGCACTCTTTTGTTACCTGAACTGGGTGGAGGTATATGGTCTAAGCTTCTTCCTACCCCGGGCTTGATAATTTGCGGGGTCATACTTGCGTTTAGGGGTCAAACCCCAACGGGCTTTAAGGCTCTGATTAACCCTAGTGGCCTCCGCCAAGACTTCCTCTACAAGATCCTCGGGGAAGAGATTTGAACCCCAACAGGAGGACCGGATGAGTTTATTAGGTTCATGCCTAATCGTCGCCTCAGCTAGAACATGCTTGCGACATCTGCGTTTAGCAGTAGCAAAGTCATACAAATCATAATATAACGACTGTAACGTAGCCTTGTTGAGAGACTTAAAAATACTCTCCGTATCGTAAGTCAAGGCTATCGACTCCGTGGATGTGGCCAGGTTTAGAGTACGGCCCACACGTAGGCGGGAATCATATTCCTGTTTAATGAGAGATTCCGGGAGACGGGGAAGCTTCTCACTAAACAAGACTGAGGCACAGTCTGCTGCAAGCTTGCCGGAGGTAAAGGTGGTATGGACGTTGTCCCAACACTCAATACCTGAGGGAAGAAGGAGGGAGATTGGATCCACCTCTCGGATGGGAGGCAAGGGCTTCTCCTCCAGAGCATATTGAAAGGCAAGCTCTGCCACCTTATTGACGCATGGAGTCAAGGTGGTCTTGTCCATTAAGAACATCGTAAAGGAGCTTTTATGAGGCGTCAGCATGGTGTTAGTGCAGCCGATGTCATTCAAAAATCTGGCCCAAACAGATTGGGCTTGCTCCTTCGGGAAGATGACCGTCTCTTTGGGGACCTTGTCTAATCGGACTAAAGCTTCCTCGGTAAGTCTGGCATAACCATGAAATGGAAATGCCAGACCCGGAGGAAAGAATTCAAAGTCCTCTAGAGGACGAGTGCCAAGGCCCTCCAGAGTCAACATTCCTTCTGAGAACGGGGAATGAAGAGCCATCCGCCAGGGGTTGTTCTTGGCAAACGGCGGGAGCTTAGAGGCATCCGGTATGAGAGAGCTTTGGACTCTCTCCGGAGCTCCTTGCTCTAAAGCCCCAATTCTCTGACCGAAGTTAGAGAACATCGTGTCCATCCTCGACTGCATCTCCGAAACCAACTTTTCCTGCATCTCCGACACAATGCGAAGCATAGCTGATTCGGAAAGGCCCGGGCTAGCAGCAGGAGGGGCGGAAGGAACTCCCGGGTCGTGAGACTTAGAGGAGGAACCAGAGGTCTTTGAAGACGGGTTCGTACCATGTTTAGAGCCATGAGAAGTCTTATGAGGCTTGCGAGCTTTGGGTAAGGTCCTTGAAGTAGACTTATCCTTAGGGGGAACCGGGTATGAACGTTGAGACGAATCACGGTCCCCAGAAAATCCAAGAAAGGAAGAGCGATCAGAAGAAGAAAGAGCGGGGCTGAGGATAGGAATCTCAGCACCGGACACACCTGCCTCACTTACCACCCTACCTGTATCCGGCTCGTCTAGCAACATTGGTTCGACGTCCAGGTTCATGGAGGCAACATTGTCCTCCAGACCTCCGGGGGCGTCCGATGGATCTTGCTCTGGGTCGATGAGACCCGTTATAGTGGCATCAATGTGGGCAATGATGGGAGCTGCCACATGCCTAGCCACAGCAGCTGAAGACTTGGCGTTGGGGTAAACCATGGTGCAGTAGTCCTCAGATAGGACGTACGGCCGCTTAGACTTTACATTCCGGGCAAACCCACCAATCCACACCTTCAGTGTGGCCCGAGCCGCAGACTTTTGCTCCGGGGATGCCTGAAATAATAGGGGGAATTATAAAAGGGAGACTCCCAATGGTCCTTCAAGACCATAGATATCTTACTAATAGTAAATAAAATAAGAAGGCAATATAGCCAACGGGACTCACCGAGTCAGATCCAAGGGTAGTGATGAGGTCGAAGCAAATCACACAGTTATCCGGGTGCCATACCACAACGTCTTCCAGTTGAACCCCACAAGGGGCGTGAGATCGGCAGACGGAGTGGCCACAAGGCTGGTGCAGAACAGCTGCACAGGCCGGCGTCAGACAATGCACCATCTGTAAAAAGAATAGTATATGAGAAACTGTAATTCTCTTAATTAGGGGCGGGTCTGGAGGACCCGGGCCTAACATAGGTCTAACACAAGATTAGAGCTTAACTGTACTATTCTTTAAATGGCCTAACATAGGTCTAACACAAGAAAAGAGCTTAACTGTACACTTCTATTAAGTAGGGGCGGGTCCGGAGGACCCGGGCCTAACATAGGTCTAACACAAGATTAGACTGTAAAAAATAAAAAATAAATTTTTTTTTTTTTTTTTTTTTTTTTTTTAGGGGCGGGTCCGGAGGACCCGGGCCTAACATAGGTCTAACGCAAGGTTAGAGCTTAACTGTAATATTCTTACATAGGGGCGGGACCGGGGGTCCCGGGCCTAAACATAAGTCTAACTTGAAACTAAAGTATAGCCATCCATTCCGGTCAAGCCGGGAGCATAAAAAAGGATGTAATAACAAGGAATTAAGACACATAGTGTCTGATTTCCCGGGGTGGGGTAGACCCCGGGCCGGGGTAGACCCCGGGCCGGGAAATAAAGGTATATTCAATACCAATTCCTTTAGAGACTCCGGGGTAGTGATCTGTCATATATAATCATCATAGGAAATGTTATAAAATAATAGGGGGGCGGAACTGTAACTAAGAACTGCCAATCGAACCCGGAGGGTTTCGTATAACATAAGCCAGAATGAAAAGTGAATATAAAATAGGGTGCACCGGGATCCAACTCTGTTGACCGGTGGCCAACCAGACTAGACAGAGACTAAACCGCCGGGCCACCCGGAGGACAAAGTCCATAAACACTTAACTACCCCCTCTAAAAGGAGGGAAGGCAACGGTCCCTTAGTGGAGGGGGGGAGAAGCCTAGCCTCCCACCTAGCTAGAGGGGGGGCGTGGGGGAGGATCACGTGATACGAGGCAGCAGGGCTACCAACTGACGATCCCCAACAGACAGATCAAACGGAGTAATGGCACAAATATTCATTATAATAATAATAATAGCGTTAAATATATGAATAAACACATAGAAAATTTTTGGGCAAGGCATGCAACATAAATAATTAAATCACAAAAGACACACCTGATGGCTAAAATAATATTGCCGCCTTAGCAAGAAGGTCGGCAGCCATAGCGATACGTAAATGATATCGGCCCAAAAATTGAACCACGAGGATTCTAAACGCTAAATAATGAATATTCACAATAACAAATAATATTTGATAATAAAAATAATACACATAGTAACACCGCAAGTGAAAATTAAAAGCTCTCAAAAACAGGAGTACCAACTGTAGTGAAATCAAGCAAGATCGGTATGAACGAAGAGAATAACTCCTATAATATAAATATTAAACGATCTAGATTGCTCAAAACACAGTAAAACCCAGCTTGGTACTTAACTTAGACGGTGTCTCATGGGAAACCGACGAAGAAGCCATAATTCACTAGAAAATATCCAAAAATCGAGAGCACTAGAAAAATGCGGGTTACTGCACAAGTCGAGCTAAACGGAGTTGGGTTCTGAGCGGATGCATTGTAGTAGTACCGAGTGAGGTTGAACGGCTCTCCTCTATTGGGGTTCTCTGTCGTGGATTAATCTAAATAGTGCGGGACCTCTGGATTATACGCCCAATTTTATACCGACACCATTAGGTGAGCGAGCTAGTTAACCTAGCACTCCTTTACATTTTTTCTCTGGTATATTTAGCAGTAAATTACCTAAGAATAAGTGCTTAAATGGAGCTTATTCACTGGGCGGCACAGGTTCGAGCCCAGAAAAACTACGTTTAAAATCTCTCACCGCATAAAGCCTGGGAACAAGAATAAAACTCTAGAAACGTTTTACCTTCTTCCCCTACAGCGACTAGGGAGAAGAGTAAAAAACGAGAACAACGTTACCCGCTTGAACGAAACGTTTATTCTCCTCTCTCTCCCTCCGTCTCTATCTCTCTCTCTCTTCTCTCTTGCTTAGAACCTGAGAGAAGAGCCCAATTATATATCGTTAAAACATATTATTTGATAAAGGAAAAAACTGAAAGGTTTCCCAAATAAAAAGTTCCTTTATTTAGAATTTAAACCATTTAAGCTAAGAAAGAATGAACGAAACGCTAGAATCGGTTTACTCTTACTGCAACGTGAAACCGTGAAATACTCTCTCTCTATCGTAACGATAGAGCGCATGTTAAACGTTCTGAACGTCAACAACTGCGGAGACTAAACTAAACGTTAGTTCATCTTTGAAAACAGTACGAGACTATCAAAGAAATTCTTTCATAAAACATTAAAATTAAAAAAGGTAAATACGATATGACAGGCTCAATGTTAATTAACTTCGGTTCCAAGTAAGGACCGCCTACTATTAGGAAAGGTCGCATATAAACAAACATAAAAATTAATTTTTATAAGTTTATAATAAATGGAAAGTTAATCGAAGAGGCCTATAAAGGCGGAGAGATATAAAATAAATAGATCTATAACTTGTTAAGCAAAATTACCAAAAACCTAAACACACTTCCGTCTAAGGGAAGGGTCGGCCATTTAAAAGTGAAAGAGAGTCCATACTCTCTTCGTCACCAACACTTCCGTCTAAGGGAAGGGTCGGCCATTTAGAAAGTGAAAGAGAGTCCATACTCTCTTCGTCACCATAATTAAATCTATCCAAAACGAGTTCAAGTTTTGAAATGAAGATAAAACCCTGCATAGCGAAAGCTCAAAACTGGAATAGTGTACTTCACCAAATCGTTGTGAAAACAAATCCAGTTAGGGACGGCGTATTCAGTAGGTCTTGCCTGTGGCACGACAGAGGGAAAATTGGTTCGTTGTTGACATCGAGTACTTGAGATCCTACTTGACAGATGGCGCTGTTGATGTACACCCCCACCTGTATAGCGATCGCTGGCGTATTCCTCCCGTAGATTTTTTCTGTCGGGCAGCAGGGATGCAGCTATATGATCATCGGGTAAGTTTGATATTGGAAAATTAAACTTTAAGGATATTCGCGCCAGAAGTTAGAATTCTGGAGACCTTAAGTTAAATTCTCTGGGAATATCACTGTAGTAAAATATATCACAAGAAGCTACTGAAAGGAACCTTCCATCAGGACAACATGGCTATCTCACCCAAAAATAGATTTTTTGCTTCACTCAAAATCAGTTATACTTCTCCTTCTGGGTTTGTACATACATACATACATATACAAAGGCACTTTCCCCAATTTTGAGGGGTAGCCAACATCAAACAAAGGAAACAAAAGAGGGAACCTCTCCTCTCTACGTTCCTTCCAGCCTGACAAGGGATTCAATCGAGTTTGGCTGGTACTGTTAGGGTGCCACAGCCCACCCTCCCCTGTTATCCACCACAGATTAAGCTTCATAATGCAGAATCCCCTACTGCTGCTACCTCCGCGGTCATCTAAGGCACCAGAGGAACCAGCCGGGCCTACCAGAACTGCGTCACAATCACTCGCCATTCATTCCTATTTCTAGCACGCTCTCTTGCCTCTCTCACATCTATCCTCCTATCACCCAGAGCTTTCTTCACTCCATCCATCCACCCAAACCTTGGCCTTCTTCTTTCCTAATATGGTTAATCGTAATAATTACTCTTACCCGGAATATAGTGATCATGAAATATCTAGATATAAATATTATGGTTGTTATAATTGTGGGGAAATGAATCATAGGCAATCTCAGTGTAGATATGATTTTAGATTAAAATGCGAAATTTGTCATTTATACGGGCATAAAAAATGGTCATGCACTTATAGTTTAGAATGAATAATGGGTCATGAAGAGAGTGCAAGAGATGATAATGTAAGAGTAAAAACAAACTTCTTGCGTATAGATTACATGAATGTACAGTCTTTACTGAGTAAGAAAAACGAAGTTGAAATGTTTCTAAATGCTAATGATGTGGATATTTTGTGTTACCGAGACCTGGCTATCTTCAAATATTTCTGATTCGTTTATTGACTTTCCAAATTATTCTGTATACAGGTGTGATAAAGGCAAGGGAGGAGGCTGTTGTATTTATGCAAAAGATGGTCTTTCTGTTAAAGTATGTAACTTGAATTTACCCAGGATAGATGGTATAGAAGAGCTATGGCTTTCCATACAAAATCGTAAGTTGCCCTCGGTTATTGTTGGATGTTTATATAGACACCCCCATGCCTCAAATACTACTTATGATCATATTTTAGAATGCTTAAGAGCTGCTTGTTTAAAGAAAATGCCCATATATGTACTGGGTAACCTAAATGATGACTTGTTGGTTAGCACAGCGAAAATAAAAAACATTGTGAAAGTAACAAAGCTTAGGCAGCTAATAGAAAAACCTACACGAATTACTCCTACCTCGTCGACTTTATTAGATGTTTTAATTACGAATAAGCATGACAGTGTCTATAACATTGAAGTCAATCCCAGTCTAGTTGCAGACCATGAACACATTTCCTTTGTAGTTGATATTGAGAAACCAAAACGCAAACCAGTAATCATAACCTCCAGAAGTTTGAGAAATTGTTCCCCAGAATGGTTGAGCAATATGTTATTAGAACAAACTCCTATTTTAAATCAAATTCTTAGTACGGACGACGTAAATATACAGATTAGAATTTTCAATGATACATTCAATTATTGTTTAGATATATGTGCCCCTGTTACCACTAAAGAAATAAAGCGACCAAGTGCTCCTTGGATTAAGGATGAGTTAAAATCAAAAATAGTTGAGAGAGATGCAGCTCAGAAGAGACTAAAAGAAGATAGGCAAAATGAAAATCTAAACACTGAATATAAAGAAAAAAAGAAAGAAGTAAGCGCTAATATACGGGTGGCTAGAGCTTTGTACTTTAAAGATGAAGTCAGGAAAAGTAAATCTATGAAAGATACTTGGAGAATAATAAATACTATGGTACCTAATAGAAGAAATGTTAAAGTCGAATTTGACAATCCAGAAACTAAAGCAGACCAGTTTAATATTTTTTTTGCCAATGTAGGAAAGAATACATACAAGAAAACACAAGAAATTCTCTGTAAATATAACACACTAAACCTGCAAACTACCCAAATAGAGGTCGACAATACTATTTACTTATTCAGACCACAGCCTGTGACTGTGGAAAAAGTAATATTAACAATTAAAAATTTGAGCAACAGTAATACGTTTGGAGTAGATGGCATTCCCACTCGTTTTTTAAAGGATTCCCTTTTAATTATTGCTTTTTATGTTACGATCATTATCAATACGTCCATAGTAACTGGTGTGTACCCATCTGTTTGGAAACATCCTTTAGTTAACCCCTTTCATAAAAACGGAGATAAAGATGACCCAGGCAATTTTAGACCCGTTTCTATCTTACCAGTCCTGTCTAAAGTTATAGAAAAAATCGTAGCTGAACAGCTTATGGAACATCTCGAAGAAAACAAACTGTTATCTAATACACAGCATGGTTTTCATAGAGGCTTATCCACAGAGACTGCGCTCATGAAGTTGACAGATGAAATATATAAGAATATTGACAATAAGAATATTTCCCTATTAATTTTATGTGATCTTTCAAAAGCTTTCGATAGCGTGAACCATACAGAGTTGTTGAAAGTATGCAAAGAACACCATATTGATACTTTTTGGTTGGGTGATTACTTGCAAGATCGTACTCAAGCTGTTAGACTAGGCAATGTCAAATCGAGGTTAGAGAAAGTTGAATATGGTGTACCTCAAGGGTCTGTGCTGGGCCCAATATTATTTTTGATATACGTTAATATGGCCAAATATATAAAGGACTGCTTTTTAATTCAGTATGCGGATGACTCCCAAGTTTTGCTCTCTGGTTCGCTAGAAAACTTGGAGGAGTTAATTGAAAGGGCAGAATTTATTTTACAAGAAATAAAAAAATACTTCTTAAGGAAAGGATTGCTAATGAATGCCAGTAAAACGCAATGCATGTTTATAGGTACTTCACAATACATGAGCAAGATTGACAATAATATAACAATTAGATGCGATGGTGAAGAGGTAAAGACTAGCAATTATGTAAAAAATCTAGGTTTATATATGGACAAATGTATGACATTTAATCATCACATTGATGAAATAAGTAGAAAAGTGAGCGGTATCTTGATGTATATTAATAGAATAAAAGATCATTTTGATAACTCGACTAGAATAATAATAGTTCAAAGCCTAGCATTAAGTATAATAAGTTATTGTATTAAAATCTGGGGAGGGAATAACGACGTATACTTAGAAAAAGCCCAGAAACTTGTAAATTTTGCTGCTCGGGTCGTGGTAGGGGGGTTAGAAAATATGATCACATCACCCCAGTCCTCAAACAACTACAATGGTTAAAATTAAGAAATCAATATATTTATGAAATTTGTGTTTTTGTTTTTAAAGTTTTAAAAAAGGAATACCCAAGCTGGTTATATGATTTTTTAAATGTCGGTAATTGCAGGGATGCCTCAACTAGGCAAAATGATAACTTATATATACAAAGATACCGAACTGACTTCGGATCACGCTCTATGGTAATAAGGAGCCCATCAGCCTGGAACAAGCTACCTCAAAATCTTAGGGACTGTTCAAGTGCTAACATTTTTAAAAGGAAACTTAAAGATTATCTTTTAAACAAACACTGTGAATAAGATAGATTTATTTTTTTCTATTCATTTTTATCACCGATGTTTTATGAGTTTTTAATTTTATGTTCATCTGATTGAAGTCACTATTTTCCTTAATTTATGAATGATACTAATTTATTGAAAATTTTAATCTGAAAAAGCAAATTACACCCTCTCAGTGTGTATAGGTTTTTAAAGTAATACTATTTTATATTTTAAGTATTATGTATCTTTTATGTAAAACTATACATTAGAAATGGAACTTATATATAACTTATTGTTTTAATATATAGTTTTTTGTTTTAACAAAAGAATAACCATTGTAATAATGGAAATAAAGATTTTTACTTTGACTTTGACTTTGACTTCTCTTATCAACTCTTGCATTCATCACCTTCTTTAGCGGACAGCCATAAGCCATTCTCTCAACATGGCCAAACCACCTCAACACATTCATATCCACTCTAGCTGCTAACTCATTTCTTACACCCGTTCTCACCCTCACTACTTCGTTCCTAACCAGATCTACTCGAGATACAACAGCCATACTCCTTAGACACTTCATCTCAAACACATTCAATTTCTGTCTCTCCGTTACTTTCATTCCCCACAACTCCGATCCATACATCACAGTTGGTACAATCACTTTCTCATACAGAACTCTCTTTACATTCATGACCAACCCTCTACTTTTTACTACTCCCATAACTGCCCCCAACACTTTGCATTCACTCTCTGATGTACATCTGCTTCCACTCCACCAAGTACTCAAACTGATCCACCTCCTCAAGTAACTCTCCATTCAACATGACATTCAACCTCGCACCACCTTCCCTTCTCGTACATCTCATAACCCTACTCTTACCCACATTAACTCTCAACGTCCTTCTCTCACACACCCTTCCAAATTCTGTCACTAAACGGCCAAGCTTCTCTTCCATGCCTGCAACCAGTACAGTATCATCCGCAAACAACAACTGATTTACCTCCCATTCATGATCATTCTCGTCTACCAGTTTCAATCCTCGTCCAAGTGCTCGAGCATTCACCTGCATTTAAATATATCTTTTTTGTTCATTTTTTAATAATTTTTTGTTTTTAATCCTCTTCTCATTTAAGATGATTCCCTTTCTAGCCTGAAGCTTTGTTTTTTAATATTTTTTCCTCTCCTAATGTTTGTAATATCCAGAAAACTTAGAAATATAGCTGCCGCTATATATAATGGACCCCATGCATGCTACCAATAAGCGAGATGCATACCTCTAGAAATATACTGAGCAACTACAGTTCTAGCTAGGTCCCCTTGCCCAGTATAAAATCAAAGGGTGGTGCCCCGTGTCCAGTTTATCCTCGATTGTTTACTTTTTTTGCCCAGATTTATGGGTATTCCACCCTTTTATCTTTTTGTGTAGTGAACGTTGGAGTGTGGTTGGCATTCGGACACTAGGCAGTCTGCGCGCTACATCTGCCCACAGTCCGCAACCCACTACAACTGTACAGTATTTCTACTCAGTTGATGTCTATATGGCTTCTCTTGAAGCTTGGCTTTAACAAATGTTTGCGACAAAACTAATAATTCCTATTTTCTTTCCTTTCAGTAGACATAGGCCTCTAGTAGTGTCAAGACATTATTCTAGCACTTAATGACAGTGACATTGGTTTGTAAGATGTCTTCTCATTGCCCTCGCACTCAATAGGTCCAAACAGTAGTTTGTTTACCACCATCTGAATGTACAGTCTAGTGATATTTATGAATTAGCAATCTCAAGGGATGCCCTCTCCTGGATTTGTTAGCCATTCCCTTGTAGATTGTTCTGGGGAGTTACATCTGGCCATTCTTGATTATAATTGTCTTTCATGTTGGGGAAAATATTATATTGTGATTTAGATAATTGTGATATATACAAATGTTTTGCATCTAAGGTATTGTTTATCCACAAGATTCCTGGAATGACTGATAACGGAAGAAAGGGGCAATGCCTTCTATCTTGATTAAGGAGCAAGTGTTTGGTCTCACATGGGGCAGAGCATAGGTAGAACTATGTTTCAAAACACTATGTCCTTTTAATCTCCGTAGTATGTAAGGTATACAACTCTGACCAATTGCTCCTACATCAACAACTGTATGCATGCATCCTAGGTGTGAACATACTCCATGAGTACCTGGATTCCAGGTTCCCAATCTGAGTGAAGTTCCCATTGGATTCCAGGTCCATTAATTGTACAGACAGCATGTGGACTCGGGTACACAGTAATCTCTAGTGAGCACACCTGAACAGCTTAGTCTTTATGTCCAAGTGAGCAGAAGGCTGAACAAATGAGTATTAATGTCCAGATAAGTGTTTTGAATCAAGTGTGCGCTTACTTTAGGGCCATATAAAAGAGGAGCGAGCAATACTCTCATTATGCGGCAGCAGTCAAGAGTCCTAGTGTGTGTGTGAATGGTCAAATTGCAAGGAATGCTCACTATAAGAAGAGTGGGCATGCTCCAACAAAGAGCTAACGCAAACAGGTCAGTGAGTGCGTAAGAAAATTCTTTTAACTAATGTGAGTTAAAAGGGAGCTAATGCCATCAATATCATTGAGTGAGTGTAAGGTAGTGCTCAATTTTTTCAAGATATTGAAGTCCACATGAAGCTGCTGAGCAAGCATTATGTATTTCCTAGATTCGGAAGATCTGTCATGAACCTGGAGTGTGCGGATTCCCGTGTGTGCAGTGTTTTAGGTATCTCTTGTAATGAAAACTGCTTTCAGGATAAGGTAAGCATGAGCCGTACATACAAATGTTTCTTCCCAATGTACAACTCGGCTCATATACTCTTCTCCTAGCAAAAAGAGGAGAGCGCACAAAAGAAAGGAAAGGAAAGGAGGGGGACATCTTCCAAACCCGACGAGCAGTGCGTAGAGTACTCAGACAGCCCTTGGGGGTACCAGTAATAGTATTAGTATTCTCTCTCCCATGAGGAGACATAGTAGGAATGAAAAATCACTCCTCTCAATGGGCTTCCTGGACTTGACGACATATTTTTATTATAATCCACGAAGTAGCAGCTTGGACTCGGAAAGAGCAGTGCCCTTCAAACCTGACTGGTAATGAGAAGAGTACTCTGAAAGCCCTCCAGGTACTGATTCAGCACTCTACCCTCCAAAATCAGACAGAAATAATAACATGAATGCACCCATGTTGCTCATATTGCTGCAGGGTGAGAATGAAGAACTTGAAGTTTGCCTAACTAGGGTCATTTGGCAGCTCTGCTTATCCAGGAATGGGAAGAAACGAGAAAATGGGAGGCACTGTTTCTATTTACTTGGCAACCGCTGAACCTCCTCCCTCCTACACATTTAAGGACAATCAATTTACTCTAAGTTGATATTATCATCACCGTAGCAAAAAATTAAGCTGTCCAAAAATCAAAGTACCAGTAGATTATTAGCAGATCAAATGACACACTGCAAAGCCTTTCTCTTCCATAAAAACCTTTGTACATGACATCCTCACCAAAACTATTATACAAATGAAAGAAAAAACTAAACAGCTAGATAAAGATACCAGGCGTACGATTGTACTCTTCAGCGGCTGGTGTGCTGCCTGGGGCCAGGTTCTGCTGCCCAACAGTAATTACCGATACTAGGTTGTAAATTTTACAACTGGGATCCCGTCAAGCTGACAACATATTCCTATTAAAGGACAAGGGTTTGTATTCTTGTAGTAACAAATGTATATGATTAATGAGGTGGATATGAAAAAAACTTAAGCTAGACCTTAGCACAAAACAGTAGTAAAGCAGTTTCTACCTTTAAATGGGAATTATTTAGGTTAAAACATTAAAAAATACTGACCTTGTAAAGATCACATACAACTTCTTAGGAATAGGTTACAAAATCATTAAAAGTGTTCCATTTCTTTTATTACAGGGTTCATAAAATACAGCTCAAGACTCAACACTCTCAAAAGATATGACCACTTTGCTGAGAATTGTCGTCGATACAATTTTGTTGCTTAAAAAAAATATGAATATTGTTTATCCTTCTCTGCCATAATTACAATCAATCATCAATTTGAACAGCAATGGTTTATTCAAAAATTGCTCATTAACAGTTCTAAATCTGAACTACTAGTTTACAAGAATAACTATCACTATCCAAAGTAAGTTTGTAAAAATCAATTTTTCATTAATTTTCTTTTAAAAACATTGTTGACCCAACATCTTCAGTACTTAAGGAAAGATACTACTAAAAAAAGAAATATAAGTATTTCCAATATTGTTTGCAAATTACCAGCATCTACAAAAAAATCCAACCAGCAAAGCACCAAACTGAATTAGAATCAGTTTACTTCAAGATTATTTATGCTGTAGTAAAACTCAAAAGGTAAATATCATCATCCCTATTATAAGGCAATGAATTGCCCCGGATCTAGTCTCATAGTGAAATACTAAAACATGGATTTAATAATTATAAACCACTGCCAAATACAGTACTAGTTACTGAAATTGAATCTTTATACTATTGCATCAAATTGGAATAGAAGTTGAATCATATCCACTAAAAGAAGGCAAAAAAGGGGTTTCAACTGTCACATTCAAGTCAGTGTTTGAAGGTGTAAACCTGTTAAATAAAGCCTAGATCAATGATGAGTATGAAAAGTAACTACTGACACAGGAACATGTTAAAGAGAACAATAACTAGTACCCTTGAAATAAAATCAAATTCTCAGGTTTTTAAAAATACATTTGTAAAATTACTTTGACATAAATTTCCTTACTGTATTGTTAATGTTCATAATACAAAATTTGTGTAGACTCCCTAACTAAGAGGTGAAAATGGTATCTACTCTGTGTCAAAATAATTTATTTCTATATTTGGGTTTGGAGATGCCACAACTTACATTCTATAAGAAAAAAAAATGGTATCACTTTTGATTCCTAGGAGGACACTACAGAGAATTACAAGGGTAAACTACAGTTTTCAGCAAGAAAATATAGACAAGGTTTTATATTGAATCGATAATATACTTGTAATAAATATTTTGTTCCTGGACAAATCATATAAAAATCATGTGATACCAATGGTTCTCTTGTAGTCAAAATTCATTATTCAATACTGCATCTATAATTAGTTCTTTTACTAAAATCTTAAAGTTAAATATTGTCTTTAATATTTAACATCTTACAATTGCATAAATATTTATATTTAAAGACCTAAAACATTACTTTATATCTTTAATGATTGCTAGTAGTTGTAAACATGACAATTATAAGAAGAATTTTGTAAATTAAAAATATAATTGTTTTTTTTATCCTTTCTGAATTCATGTAAACATAGATCACAAACAAAAACATGGAAATCTACGAGAGCAACTTTATGCTAACAGCAAGGGGACTTTAATATTCCATTATGTCTATTTTAATTTTTGGTCTAGGAAGGGATACACTATATGCAATAATTAGTGTATGAGACATAGAAGACAGAACCAGATGTTCAATGCACAGTCCCTTCAAGCTATGCTCACTCTTATTTTCTGCCTTTCAATTTTCATGTTTCCTTTAATTGCTTCACTTCTAATAGCTAAGCTTCTTCCATACTTACTTTTATTTTTACAAAGAAAAGTAAAAAACTTTAGACCAGCAAAATGAGAAGCAGGAAAAAGGCCTTGGATATCTTATTGAATTGATGTATAATAATAATCAATATTGATTCATTGAAAAGTGAAAAAGGTGGCACAATACTGTTTGTGATAAGAGACGAAGTAACTACTAAACACATCTGCGATATTAACCAAAATATTTTTAAGTGACATCAAAATCAAACAAATTTAAAATAACAAGGAAGATTGTATTAACAATCTATGATAAGTGAAAGGTTTCCAATTTGTCCTTAAAACATAAAATTAATCCTTGAAAGTCATGAGAAACTATTCTATAGAGTATTGCATAAAATTAAATTAGACCTTAACTCCCTCTTCACATTACTAAAAATCACAAGGGCACACTTTATACAGAGATGATGATATACAGAAAAATTACTACAATTTTTGGTAAGAGATCCAAAATGACATTTAAATACTGTAATATTATTATGATAAACAAGGCCTCTATAAGGGTGCTGAAGGCCTGTATTATCCTATGAAAGAGAGAGAGAGAGATGGGCACTGAAAGAATATGGAGATCTTGAAAAGGTCTGCCTATAAAATGGTCAGTTCATGGCCAAAACGAGGAGGGAAGATAGTATTTTTGAGAAATGTGTTGTCCAGTAGCTAAAAAATGCCCTGAGATTTAATGTATCAAGTTGGTTAGGATATAGAATGTCAAGGGATACAGAATGGTTAAAATAATTAAAGCAATGCCATGTCTAACCCTACACAGGCCACTAGTTGTCGTAAATAGTTTTACTAAAATATGAACGATTTTTATAATTTCTTTTTAAGTATTATAAATATCATGAGTCCAAATATTTCTTACTGTAAAAGGATTCAATACACTACTGGGTCAATGAAAATGCAAAGTTGGCTTTGCAAATTCCCCCTCAGAGAACATTTCCTTTCAAGAACTACTGAAGAGATGTGGGTCGAACAGGCACAATTGTGACACCAATAATATAACTACAATGATGAGGTACTTGACAAATCTTATCTGTCTAATTTCCAGCACGTGAATTTCCAAGGCATAACAAATATTTCAACCTAATTTCACTCAAAAGGATTCGTTTATGCCATTTTCTAGGACACTTGAAAATAATATCAACAGTTAAAAAATATGTACGAGTAAAAAAAATAAATAAACAATCAAATTCATACTAGCCTACCTAATTGTTCCAGGGTTATCTAAGAAGACACTTACCAAAACAGTACAAAAGCATTGATAACATGAAACACTATTTTAGATGTTATACTATATCAATTCCCCATAAGACCCAATTCCAAGCTGAAATCAATGAGTTGTTTTTTAATTTTATATCAGTTAAATTTCAATCACGACAGCCAGTAAAAGCTCCTTAACAATACAGTACAAACAAATCACTTCTGCCGATCCTAAAATTAACAACCAACAGTGTCTGTACTTTCACAAACTTTACCATCTGTGCCTTTGCTTTACCAGGTTGATTTTTTAATTCTTGAATGAACTATCTTCATGGCTTTGTACTCAAACATTTATTTTCTACCGTTCAGAATCTTTATAAAATACAAATACATAATCACCTCATCATACTATATCAAAATTACAAAAACATTCTAAAGTTCAACAAATACTGTAATTGTAACCATCCACTAGATCAAAGGTTTAAATATCTTCCTTAGCATCTTTATGCCATAATGAATTCATAACCATTACTCCCTCTAAAACAACAACTTTTTCTACTAAAAAATAGTTTATAAAAAGGTGATTTTATAGATTTTTCCAAATTCAATATTGGAATTAATTGACACCTAATTGTTTTCAGAGCACAGCCATTACATGTCTAAAATACCCATCATTTGCATGCAATCTACGTAAATCCAATTTCAGAGTAGTACAACCGTACGAATAAATCAACTAATAAAATACTTCAGAATGGAATTGAGTCAAGTCATAAGGAAAGCTTTAAATCCTCCACTCATTCAAGAGTGGTTATATTTCTACTAAAGTTCAGCGAGGGCAGAAGTTATCAGATGAGCAAAGTTTCTTTAATAAATAACCTTAAAATGTGTGCGTCTGTCCACTTTGGGTTAACTAATCCTTCTTAAGGATGCATCTTAAAACCATGGCACATCCTCTGCCAATTCTAAATAAAACTTCAAAACTACTAATCCAGTATCAAGTAAGAAAATATAACTTATGGCACAATAACATCCATAATAACAATTAAGTAGATAAAAAACAAAAGCAATCTGCTTCACAATTCATAAATATGATCTCAAAACACAGGTATAATACTGCTCAAGCCGTGACTATGTTCGGCTTCTTTTCCATCCATTCACACACCAAAAAGCAGTTCATCATTGAATTCAAACATGTAGGAAAATGAATTAACAAAAATGACAGCAAATTCATCAGTCTCCAAATGAAATAAGCCATGAAGTTAACATGAAGTAGTGTTTCAAGAACAAAGCAATGAAATTTCACTAATAATCACAGCCTTAGTGAAGCTGAACACAATATGAACTTCAGTCACTAATGTTATGACAACAATAATATAATGAATTCAACAAGCTGAAATAAAGAAAATCTCAAAAAAATGTTTTGAAACTTCTAAAGAAACTAAATTCTCGCTTGAAAATCTCTTAATTTTAAGACGACTTTTTACCTTTTCAATGTTACTCTTAATGCTGATGCAATCAAGAGAAATTGGTAAAATAAATCTTTAAATTTTTTTTCTAATATTGAAGAGAGAGAGAGAGAGAGAGAGAGAGAGAGAGAGAGAGAGAGAGAGAGAGAGAGAGAGAGAGAGAGAGAGAGAGAGAGAGAGAGAGAGAGAGAGAGAAAGTTTTATTCATCCACTCCAGTACTTCACTCATTCATAAAAAAGTTACATGCATTCAAAAATTAACTAAACTGTACATAATGATAAACAGCCTCTAGAAAATGAGGTAAGAATATTAATCAGTTTAGTGTCTCTGATGACATAGTGAAAATTAATTAGAAAAAGTTACTTAACTATTTCAATTATAGTCACTGCTTAACAGACCAATAAATTTTTTTCTATAGATATATTCCAACATACAAAATGACAATTTGGGTATTTTTATGAAGCGACATTGGGCTGCAAATACATTAACACCTAAGAGGAAATATAATGGAATGTAAATTAAGCCCAACCGTCAATTTTGTATAAAAAACGAAAGTCAAATGATATTCTATGTCTTATTTTTTAAATTACTAAATTTTATCTCAAATAATATCTATGGACATAAATGTACAGTGATTAGAAAATCATACCATACTGTATATATTTACATATTTATATATCAAATCTCCCAAAGCAAAAAATATCTAAGATGTATACTTTGAAATTTACTATTAAAATACAGGCTTACTTATCATATGAAATGACCTCATCAGTAATTATAAAAACATAACTTCTTCTTTGTTTAAAAAAAAGTTACATTAAAAACAAACGATAAAGTCCCCATTCTTCCCAACACACTGTGTCATAGAGACAGGAGATTAATTTACCATATTGCATTACAAAATTCAATAAATATCAATGTTAAGTCCAGAATCTGATAAAGGGAAAGAAATCATAAAGCCATGTTTGAGTCCTGTATAACACTATTCCTTTTTCATCTCGCAAATCACCATTTCCAAATCTGTCAAGATCCACTGCTTTACATCTCTTACATACCACAATGAGACTCTTGTTACTCCATAATAGTCTTTGTTTGTCTGCCAAAATTTTATCAAGAAATACATGAAGAAGTCTCACATCATAGAGACACTTGAAAATGCACACTACTACAAGAAATGCAATAAATACAACTATTATTTTAATGAGGACGGTCAATTCATTTTTTACAATTTTAGAAATAATTCAAAGAAAATATTAATGGATGTATTCATGGTTGCTGTAATTTTTCGAGAAATACAATAAAATTAATTTACTAATGCGGTATGCCTTCTAGTGCAGCATGCAGAATGATTTTCAGTAATAAAAACCTGCACAATTAATCTCAGCACAGAAACTATAGAAAAAAATAATTAAAAATACTGTTAAAGTTCAATATTCAAGTTTGCTAGTGCAGTTTTAAGTTTTCAATATTTTGTCAGGACAAAAGTATTTATAGAAAATTAATTCTACATTTCCTAAGGTGGGAAGATCAAAGCTTAGGATATAAGTCAATCAGCCTTCTGTGTGAAAGCTCAGAAAAAAAGCATATAGTATACAGGTCAACAGCAGAAATCATGAGTTGCAATTAAAAAACACAATTATCCTTTTTGTGTAATCCAGAGACCTAACTGTTGTAATAATTTCTATAAGTAATTATGTAATGATAAATGGTAAAGATGAACTACTGCAATTCCATATCTACGGATTACTAAAGTAACCTGAATGCTATAAACCTGAACTAAATGATACATTTCTTTTACGCTTTTGGAGTCCTTTACAATTCTAATTATAACAATTGGCAACAGCATTAGGATAGTTTAACAGAAAATAAGATGAGAGAAATTGCGATTGTTATATCCCCTTGGAGGTATAATGGGATCCCCAGAAAATGGGAGACTACTCTGTCATCTCCACATTGGTCACACTCGAATGACACACAAGTTTCTGCTGGCTGGCTAACTCTGACCATGTTGCAACAACTGTTTGATACCCTTGACAGTGAGGCATTTGTTGACTGAATGCCACACTTATAGCACAGAAAGAAATAGACATCTGTTTGACGCTTAGGGTGAGGATGGCAGGTTCATCCTTACTAAGATCATTGGACATGAAGAGTCAAACAATGCTAGAGGCATTTTCAAATTTATATCTAAGGCAGGTCTTCTTAATGCTATTTAACTTTTATAACATATTTACTTTTCTGATTTTAATTGAATATTTTCTTTAATAAACGATATTGGCGTCAATGATCTACAATGTTAGGATGCCTGAGAACTTCAAATCATTAATTCATTAAAAAATGTAAAAGAAATGTATCATTTAGTTCAGGAAAAAATCCAGAGAAGACTGGGTTAATATAAAAAATAAATTTTAAAAGTGAATCATCAAGTACAAAGAGCTTTGAGAATATATATACATACATACATACATACATATATATATATATATATATATATATATATATATATATATATATATATATATATATATATATATATATAGTGTATACATATATATATATATATATATATATATATATATATATATATATATATATACTGTGTATACATACATATATATATATATATATATATATATATATATATATATATATATATACATATATATACATATATATATATATATATATATATATATATATATATATATATATATATATATAGTGTATACATATATATATATATATATATATATATATATATATATATATATATATATATATATAGTGTATACATATATATATATATATATATATATATATATATATATATATATATATATATATATATATATATATATATATATATATATATATATATATATATATACTGTGTATACATACATATATATATATATATATATATATATATATATATATATATATATATATATATATATATATATATGTAGTCAGTAGTGTTCAAATTATGGATTTTTTCCAACAATTGCAATTTTTCTGGTAAAACTTTACCCAAATTGTTTAATGTATCAATCATAAGGGTATTTTAAAATATTAGTGTGAAATAACTAGTGTAAACGAATAAGGACTGATTATTGGAGTGTTTTCCACTATTTACTGGCAAAAATACTAAAATAACAGTTGGCAACCCTGACTATTTTGTCCTGAGAAACACACGGACTGGTATCTCAGTGCTATTTCATATCTTGCTGAGTTATGGGTAAAGGCAGTGATCTATAAAGTGATAATACACTAAATCAGAAAGAGATTGCTAAGAAATTGAATGCTTCCGGTCCATCAACATAAAGAGAAAAAAAGGACAAAGGTATTAATTTAAATTCAACAAGGACTGGAAGATGTGGTTAGATGAGATAAACTTCACCCGGAACCGAGACAAAAATCAAACAAATCGCTCTTCGTGACAAAACAAAATCTCGTAAGAGTATTGCAAGTGAACTGCAAGTAGATACATTGATATCTCTCAAACAACAAAGACCAGGCGGTTAATTGAAAGTGGTTTACAAGCCTATCACCCAGAAAGAAGCCCTGCTTTAAGAATACTATGATCAAGGCACGCCTAGAATAGGATGATGCTCATGCCAACTGGAGTTCTGACTAATGGGAAAATGTAAGTGTGATACATTTGTAAGGTTTTTGTTGTATTAAAAGTTAAATAAAACATATAAATTATTAAATCAAAGCAACGTCGGGAAATATGGCCGTATTGCTGATTAATCTGGTAGCTATGCAGACAGCCTGATAAACTATAATTTCAAGTCATGATTTTCCTGATTGCTTAGCAGCTGCTGCTGTCATCATAGGGCTTTTCTTTTCTCATATATTATCTATTGTTTCAGGTAGTGTTCTCCACCGAATCTACTATTGCAGTCCTTGAAGACGGCATGCAGACAGTATGAAGGAAGTCAAGAGAAGAATTTGAGCCAGAGGGTCTTAAAAAGACTATAATACATTCACAGAAAATAATAAGACTAGTTGTTTGAAGATCGTTGAAGTTATGATGGACCAGTTCAAGTACATATATGTGTTGCAAAATCATTCGCTACGTCAAACAAGGGAATTGAGAAAATTATGTTGAACTGCTGCCATGGCCTGGAACTTTTCCAGGTATGAAGCCTATCGAGAGTTTGTGGTCTATTCAAAAAGATAAAATACACAAAGTTCCCCTTACAACCAAACCAGCCCTCATACTGCATCTCATTTATGTACGGTTTCACTCTGACAGAATTAGGCAATCATCCAGAACATTAATCGAGGATATGCCAAAATGTGTTAAGGCATTCAATGCTTCCAAAGAAAGGCAAACTAAGTAATAGCTATTGAAATAAAGCCTATTTATGACATGTTAAAAAAAAATCCACGAGTACTACTTTATAATATATATAATCATGATCCTAACAGATTTCAGTAAAATGATTAAACAATTACTAATGGCTCAAATGAAAAAAATAACTTTTAGGTCTGAATAATATTCTTGGAATAAAGAGTAGAAAAATCTGAATATCATCAAGTAAATAAAAGGTTTTCATATGTTTTGACCCTCGTGGAAGACATGGCAGATTATACTATGTCTCATTTAAGATTTTAAATTGTATGGTGATCATCCCAGCATACAATACAACCTTAGTATCTAATGTACATTTCATAATTACAAAAGAATAGGATTTTATATTTCTTAGCTATCAAATAACTATTTGCAGTTGTGTGATTAATCAGATTATCAAATGGGGAAAAATTCCTTAAATGTGATTCTTTGCTTGTAATACACACATTACAAGGCTCACAAATAATATCATTTGTATATCAGTTTAACAATATACTAAATTACTAATTTACTTTCAATTGTTATAAAATATTCACATTTAGTCAGACATCTATTTTTCTGTACTCATCATCATAAAATTTACACATTAGTACCTTATTTTCTGAGTGACTAAATCATACCCATCAACCACCCATGTAGCATTCACTGGCCTTTCACAACATTTTATTTCATATTAGCTCCAAATCCCTACTTGCTCAGAGCCTAACTCTTTCACTCTCCCTGTATCACTAGAAGAATCATCTCTCATGCATGTCTTTGGAATTATTTATTTGTGCAGTTGTGAAAGCATATTCTTTGTCAAATTGTGATCACTACTGTTCATCATAGACATTTTATTGTAAAAAAGACTAAGAAGGAAAAGTTTATGCATGTGGCCAACTTGCAATATGTGTCTGGTCATAAGGCAAATTCCACTTCTTGTACAATTATAATTCTGAACAATAAAGAGGACATTGAAGTATTATATGATGCAGCACCAGTGCTGTCATTGATGAATCGAGGGTAAAAGTTTCTAAATACTGAAAGATATCTGCTTATCTGGATTCAGGAGAAGCAATTAGAATGTGATATGACTACCGAGAACACTAATGTATAGGAATATTGCAAAGATGATTTCAACCGAGACGTAAAGAATATGGGAAAACCTACAAAATTTTATAAAAGATATGGCTTTTCCAGAGCAAAGTGAACCTATTTAATACCAATAATGTAATTTGACTGTTATGACATTTTAGAGGAAAGGACAAAGTAGTCAACTTTTCAAAACCGAGCATAAAAGAGCAAAATAAAAAGCAGTCCAGAGAATGATGTAAATCGAGTGATGCAGTTAGTGATGGTGAACGCTGTTCAAGAAAGAACAAACAGTCAAGTTCTCATGGAGGGAGAGATTCTCTAGCCAAGCAATAACATCCTTCCCTCTCATCTCCCTAACTTTCCTGACAGGTTATGCCCAAGTTAATTTATCAATATATTTCGATTTTTTATTGTGAATTAATTGTACTCATTTCTGATTTTAGGGGTAATAATTTGTTTATTAAAACACATTACACATGTTTAAAATGTGTGAACTTACAGATGTGTGGAATGCATCAAGTGAATTTTCTTAATTTCTTATGGGAAAAATTGTTTTGGTTTACGAGCATATGGATTGCAAGGTTGCAAACAGAAGTGATTAAACTATTAAACTGAAGCACCACTTTATAAGCAAAAACTATGCTAAGTTAGTTCAACGTACAATAAAGAGTTCATGATCTGCAGCCCCATAACTACTGCTGATTCATCAATGTAATGTTGTGGAGAAATAGGAAAAATATAAATGATTTCTATTGGCATATTACATAAATAAGCGTATTCGAAAGTTGATCAAAGTAGAGTGTCTTTGTTTGTAGCTTTTGATGATATGTTGATTAACAGGTTTAATGAACACCAAATGAATGGATTTGAAAACTGCAAACAGGAGTTAAAGCATACCAAAAGCATGCTTTTACGTTTCATTGATATTGCGGACAATCCACAAAGACGTAACACTTTAGCTAGCTAACATGAGATGTATGGCAGCTTACTAGTTCCAGAGGCAAATGTAACCACTCAAAGTGAACCAGTAAATTGGGCGGACATGACATCTAGGGACAATAGTGATCAGATTTCTCAAGTTGCGCACACTTCGTCTGACGTTGATAATGTTCAGATGTATGATGATAATCAAATGGCAATTGTTTACGATGCGGATGGTGAAGTATATGATGAAGAAAGTATGGAGGATGTGGAAAGAGATTTTGGTTAGTATACAGGATGGCATTCCCGTTATGGTGGAATATGTTGGATTGAATAATGTAATTGAGTACGTAGAGTTGAACTCGCTACCTGGTAATGAACATCTCCAGTTGCCTTTTAGACGTGCTCTTACCACAGCAGACATCTGTATGATAAATGGGAAGAGATGGGCTGTTTATAGTTTCATAGATAATGAAGTGAAGCATTGTATTAGGAGTGAAGTAGATTATTATACGTCTTGGCAACTAACGATGCAGCGTATAAATGGTCGTGTTGCTTATCCGGTAAATGCTCCTACTCCGTTGTCTGATGAGGAAAGATTGGAAAGTGAGCCGGTTACGTTTTTTTAATAATAACAGTTTTTCGTCAGTTCAGATGAAGACGTAATTGTTACGTAATTGTTACTGCCATCAGTATTTAACAGGTGAGAGGAAGTTCAAAAAGATGCTCAAGATAAAAGATGATATACGCAACTACGTTCTTTACAAATTACGTGTTAGTGCTCCCTTCATCTCTAAAACAACATCAGCATTTCTTAATGGCAGGTTTGTTACTGTTATGCCTGTACAAAGAAAGGCTAATCGGTTTATAGTTAATGCACAAGAGTGGTTTGGGTGTGATGCTGGTAATGCTCCTGAACATGCATTGATTATGCTAGTATGCAATGGTCAACCTTCAGCTTACATAGTTACTAAGCATCCGTTGGAACGGTTGGTGACACACAGGATTGCCAGGTTGGACTTTTTAAGGCCAAAAAACCTCAAATTTGGCCTTTTTGAAATTGGTTGGCCTTTTTATTAAAGTTGGCACTTTTTTGCAATCTGTTAGCCTTTTCAACACAATTTGTAATCTTAAAGGTGAACAATCTAAGATATCAAGATTATCCACATTCTAGTATGATTACTTTAGAAAAGTTTCTTATATTTTGTTTTATTGCCTTTGAATTTTTTTCTATTAATCCTTTTAGCACACAATGTAGGTTGACTCTTATTCATCAGGATTTGATGCCTAGAAAACATTGCCACCGATTCTCTGTATCATCCGCGTCCATATATATAGTGTGTTCTTGACATAGCTTACACAGAAGTGTCACTACCGCGGTATCGTTCGTGTGATACGTGTTGCACTCCTGTTAATTCTCACATTGAACTAGCCGCACAACAAAGTTAGTTACTGAAGTCAGTTGATAATTTGATCCTGAACGTTGGAGGTTTTGCAATAAGTAAGAGAGGACTTTTTGAACATCATAATGCCAAAAAAGGGGAAATTTTCATACGACTCTGCTTGGAAATATAAAATTGAATGGGAAGGACTGGTTTTTTTGGCTTAAGGGGGCAAATGATGGACTGGGGGAGGCTTTCTGTAAACTGTGTCGATCAAATTTAAATCCAAAACTTTCAGCATTACAAAGCCATGAAGCAATGGAAAAACATAAGAAAAAGGTAAGAGCCATTCCATCCATATCTACCCTTCAGTATTTCACTCCAAGCACATTGGATGATGTAAAGCGAAAGGAATTAGAAATCGCCACTGTGATATGTTGTAATTGTTCTACAGCTTCCGTTGACCATCTTAGTGAAGTTATAAAATGAAATGGAAAGGAGAGCCCTCTTGGGAAAATAAATATTCACCATACCAAATGTAGTGTTAATAACAGAAGTTATTTCAACTGGATTTCGTGATGAATTCAAAGACAAAATTTTTGTTACTAATTGACGAATCAATAGAAGTTTCATTGGTAAAGCATTTATGTATTATGATAGGGTATTTTAGCAAAAGAGAGAAGAAAATAGTGACAGAATTTGTGGAGATAGTTCCTGTGAATGAAGCAACAGGTGAGAAATTGTATGAAGCTATGAAAAAAAAGAATTGAGAGTGTTGTATTTAGGAAAAATACAAATTATTTCTAGATTTATTACTTATTATCATTAGTTAGGTTGAATTTAATGCAGTAGTATGTGTTATAAGATTTATGTATTGTTTATTTGATCTCCAGTCCATCTTTAAATGAATTCTTTTTATTACAGAGTGACGGTGCCCTGCACCCAGCAGAGATTATAGGCTAGATGGAGAAGTTGTCAATAGAAAATTTACTCAAAGCCTGTATTGTTGTTATAACTTCTTCCCGTACACTGATGAGTAATTCAAGCAAGTCCTACTACATTGTGATGTAATTGAACTTAAGAGCAACAAACATAATTACGCATATACTATTATAACAATAGTTTCCGTGGTTTCACATACTAGTCCCCAGAAACAAGTGAACATAAAGTGACATGGAAAAGTTTTCAGCGGGGGGTATTTATTACATTTGTAAAAAAAATTACTGATTTCATCAAACTTTTGAAATACAAAGACCATTATTTACAAAAGAGAAGATCCTAACTATTTCCTTTGTTGCTTCCTCTTCAAATCTGATATTCACAGTTGACTGAAATTTGTTTCTTACTAAGAAGTTTCAACTGTTAATTTCGACCTGCATTCTCCGCTTACAAGGGTTGGGTAATTGGAATTATGTGTAATCATCATACATTCGTGGGTCAAATAATGTAATTAATTCCAAGATGCTCTATTTTTTTTTTTTTTTTTGCAGGGGAGGGGGTTAAAGGCCACAATGTTATAAATTTTAATCTTTTTTATTAGTCGTTATTACATAAAACCGGTCATTTATCAATGATGGTGGTTTTAGATACTCTATTTTCACCAAATACTGACAAGAATGGATATTTTTCAAGTAGAAACATGTATTGGGGAATTTTCTTTACAAAGTGCTGAGGTGATTCCATAGACCTCTTAGAAGTCACTGAAAATGGATGAATGGCACACTCTTGAGGAGTTTGCCTAGAGTTTGAACAGGGCAATTTAGGCTGGAACCACTGCCTTTTACCAAAGACTCACTAGTCCTTTTAGATTCAACTAACAAAGCAAGAGTATAAATTCATAAACCCAGTCTTCTCTCAATATTCCCCAAACTATATATCTATTTCTATTAGATAACAAACTACCATCTGAACATAAGAGACAGTTAAGTGATCATATTCTTCACAACAGTATCTAACTCATAATACCCTGTCCTGTCCTGAGCCATGAAGAGATTGAGGATCATGATTTCTAAGTAATAACTCCCTTGAACAGCTCTTACAGGAATTAATTACAAATCTGGAAGAAAACATCTCTTAGTATCAGTAATAACCAACAAACAAAAAATCCACCAATTCTGGAGGAGGAAAACATCAATAGGTTACCACTGAAGGTAATGAAAAGACTGAAAAGACAAAGCATCTACTGTATACCAAAGACAAGGTCATTGCCATTAACTGCCAGATTATCTCAGTACTGTACTGAAAGGCCTGAATTTATTGAAAGGAACGAAAGAGAAATTTTTAGTTCTAGGGTACAGTACAATGTACAGATATAAATCAAGGCTTCAAGACAAAAGCAATACAAGCATCAGGATTTTAATGAATAATTTTTGTGGTAGTATGTTGTCAATCTCAAGAACTGACCTCATCAAACATAGTTCAGCTATGAGATCAATGGTGTTTATTGGTAATAAGAAAGGGCTTGATAGAGATATTGAACCCACAGTATAACTTTGAAGTGTTAACCTTTAGTGATTGATCATGAGTAGCAAGGGCAAGAAAAAGGCATATGTTTGTCCTACAGACCAAACATATGCAGATACAATCAGTGGCAAAGCCCATCTCCACTCATGCTAGGACCAGAGATGACCAGGCAATAGCTGCTGATAGGAGTACAGACCTAAAGTCTCCCATAAACCACCATTCATTAGCCTACAGAAGTGATAAGGTTATGTTTACCTGCGAGATATATTAAACTGTGAGGAAAACATTACCACAACATTATGTAATCAAGTTGTTTATCATGATCAGGCTAAGATGCATAATTAATTTTTTTGGATAAAGGTTTATTAGGAAATTCTAGTGCTGAGAGAATTCTAATACCAACACTGATTATTTATTTAAGCTATTTAGCACTAAATGGGATGGGATAAAGATGGTTATTCCTTGTAGAGAATTCATAGAGAAAGCATCTTTTTTGGCCTACACCTTTTCATTTGGAAAATCACTTGCTATATTTCTCACAGTCATCAGGTAACAGAGTAGACAATTCTAGTTAAATGCTTTCAACTTACGATGTATTAGGGAATGATTTAAGCATAAAACTTATCCATGCAAAAAAGAAAAAAAAGTTTTAGCGCAATAAATAACTCCATGTAAAAAATTAGGCACAAAATGCTTTTGACTAAAATAGCCCAATAATAGAATGAAATTGTTGACTAAATCATTAAAAAATACATTGGCCAAGGCAATTGTTGTATAAAGACAAGAAACTAAAAGTAAAATATGGATCTTATGAATTGCAATGGATTTACTTGTATGCAAGAGAAAGTTAGAAATAAGAATAATTATATTTGGCAATGAGTTTATAAAATGAAGTAAATAAACAAAGCATTACTTGGATGAAGCCTGGAAGGGTTAGATATTTTTCAAGTAAAAGCAAAAATATTTCTAAAGATATTGAATATGTTTCTTTCCAGAAAATACAGCAACCACAAATAAACAGCTAGTTTCCTTCACAGCACTTCAGAGAATCCAACAAAAAAAACTTCTTTACAATCTGACAAGCCAGTTTATATTGGCGCAGTTTTACCACCACGCTGCTACTTCGAGCTCATTAAACCAAAAACAGTCATTTATATAAAGAATCAAAAATTAACCCTTTCAATTTTTCAATGCACTGCTATAATATTGTATTAAAACATGATATACCTGCAACTAAGGTTACGGTAACAATTTTGGCCCAAGATTTGGGCACCGTGGGGATGTAGTAACTTCAACTGCAACAACTTTGGTTCTTTTTTCTTCGTGCAAGATGAATTTCAAACTATATGAGTTCTAGTCACATGCACTCAATTTTTCTTGCCTGCAGTCTTTTCGAAATGTAGAAACAATGAAATCTTACCAAGATATAGAGAGCAAAATTTTTTTTTATTAAAAACTGACACTGGGCACCAGCTTAAGCACTTGTCTTATATGCAATGCAACAATTTTTTTTTTTGAACTTCCTTAACCTGGTATTTGTAGGCATATGAAATAATAATGCAATATCCAAAATACCTTTGATTCAATAGGGACTGATTTCATGCTAATTCAATAGTCAAAACACAACTTTCGTTACACCAATCACGAAAAACTGATAATTTCACGACCTCACTGTCACAGAAGTTATCAGGTTTTTTCTCAAGAACTCAATGTATATAATCACAGATGAAAAAACACACCCTACTTTCCTGCTCATCTCAAACTTACCATGGGCAATGTATATTTTTTGTAGCTAAATAATATGTCAACTTACATGTTTAGTTCCCCTAAAGTGTGCTTATACGTATGAGATTGGTGTGCATGTATCTGTCTTTTGGGACAAAAACATCATGGAGCATTTGTGGATCAACAGAACCCTAAGGTGCATATTCTGTCCCAAGCAAGTAGGGTCAAATGACCCTTAATGAGCAATAATACAAAGCCTCATTCCAGTGGCCGAGGACCATCGAGGGGGATTGTATGTAGAACTTCATCAAGGAGTTGAAGCGCTCGATGAAGATGGACCTCAATCCAGCATGGCGTCTCCTTGATGGATTGTCGTGGGTAGTCTGGACCCCATCCCTTCACAAAACTTAGGCGCAAAATGCACAGTCTTCTGAGGTCATCCACTCCAATTCCAGCTGCAGCAGATAGGTTGCCTAAAAATTATGGAATGAATGTTTTGTAAATATGATATAGTCATATTTGAAGCCTCAAGTGTGTGATGCAGTACCTCATAATAAAGAAGGCCACTAGACAATATCTACTTTGTTACCACAATTTCATTTGCCTATCTACTACGGGTTAATGTCAAAGCCTATTGTGTATCTAAGAATCTGTGCTTCTTTGTCCTGTAAAATGCTAAAACTTAAACAGTAGATTAGAAAGTCCAAAATTGTTATTCTCAATCCAGCATACAGGGGAAAGGTTGTTCAAAAGTAGACTTGAAATTTAGATGCGTATGATAACCCTAAAAAAGTACTTGGTACTATAATGTTGATGGAATTCCAATTTAAGGGCTGTTTAACATTTATTCAGTCTACAGACTCCTTTTAACCTTTCCAGTTTTTACCATTATAAAATCGAATCTCAAAAGCCAATTCAGAGTAAAATTACTAATAAATTAAATTGTCTTTTTTACTACAATTTTTTCAAAATTAATCAATTTGGTAAACAGCAACAAGTGTTTTTCAATTTTCTTTGGAGGTCAAGGGCAAACCTTGACTAGCTCTAACACTGCTACCATTTAACACATTTAAGGGAGGAACTGAAAAACTACCAAGCAATTTTAATGCCATGCGAATAACAGTAGGAAACTCTCAAAATACTAGAATTTTTCTTAGATGGCCAATCATACACTACCCCTAAAACCGAACAAACTATTTAGTTATTACAGTAATACAAATAATCCAGTTAGATGGTAGAGACTGAAAATAACAAGACTTTGAGAGTAGGAAAAGATGTTTTTCAAACTAAATTCTATCATTTCCATACTTACCTATGAATAATAAAATGCTATTAATTCAGAAGTGCAAACTTCATAAGTTCAAAATGAAAATAAAAATTCTCTCTACCATGCATCCTCTGCATAGGACCACTGGACATCCCAGTAACATAATTAACAAAGAGCATGAATGTGACATTTAGCCTAAAATTATTACCTTAGGTGCAAGGGGAAGGGAAGGCCGGGGGAAAAATACTTTATAGAAAAAAAAAAAAAAAATAAATAAATTGGGAATAAATTCTTGATAAAAATCCTGTTTATTTCCAAAAACCTTTCCCCTCTAATAATAAAATGCTTTTCTGGGCTCGACCTGTGTCGCTCCGTGAAATGCTCCTTAAAGAACCATTTCTAAGGTATAAATACTGCTAAATATACCAGAGAAAAAAGTTGCATGGAATGCCAGGAATAAACCCAGCTTGCTCACTCTAATAGTGTCGTTATAATAAATGGGGCGTGTTAGAACCACTACCAGAGGTCCCTTACCAATTAGTCCTCTCATTCCTCAATATCCCCCGATACTACGAAGTGCCGTTCTACATCCGACTACCCTCCCCCCACCCCTACCACTACCCACGCTTTTTCCTTCATTCTTTTCTAGCACCAGTGATATCCAGGCATGTTTGTTTTCATAGCTTTTGTGTTTCGGAGTTTTTGAAGATGTCAGAGGATTTGGAGATCCCTGCTCCCAAGTTGAATATTATATTTGTCTATTTTGATAATTCTAGGTAGCGACACTCGTTAAATTTATAACATTGTTAAATTTACCCTTAGCGGCTTTGTGTGATGCCTTCCCTTACGGGTATCTTTGGCAGCCATTTTGGTGTCGCTACCTCCCGATCTCTTTGTTGTTTACGACTTTCAATTAGTTTCTCATACTAATTGTAGTCTCATTTATTTGGCTCTTGACATCTTATACAGTGTTTTAGCATGATTATTGAATTTTATTTAGGCTATTTTTGGTGTTCAGTTAGTTAGCCTACCCGACCGACTAGTATGTGGCTTCGGATGGTAGCCTATCCCATGAACCTCCCCTTTGATATATCCTTTTGAGTTTTATACTGGGAATCGGAACACTTTTTTATTTTATTTAGGATATTTTTCTTTAGTCATACTACCTGACCAGGTCGGCATTATACCGGATTTTGGAGGGCTAGTTATTGTTTAGAGCAGTTTAGTTTTCCTGACCAGGTCGGCAACTACCCGATTTTGGAGGGTTAAGCTATTTGCTCGTATTACGCCGTGTTCCTCTCCCTATTATATTGTTATAGCCTATTTTATTGTAAAACACATATGTCAAATAATTATTATTATTTTTTTGCATGCTTTCGCGGGAAGCCATATGCCTACCGCCTCATCGGGTATTTCCTTTGTGTTCCAGAGGGTAGTCCCACCCACCCGACCACAGTGGTCACCTGATCTCGAGCCAGTCAGTCTCCTTGGTTGTCCCCTCCCCCTTATAGGACTTTTTGCTACACCCTACATTGGGTAGTAGGCTTAAGTCACATTTTTTTATAGAAAATGGGAGGCCACCCGAGGTAGAGGCTGGCTCACACGCTCCGTGTGTCGACGCGGGTAGCGCTCTCTCTCCTCAACTCGTCATGGTTGGCCACCAGACCTACGGGACTGGGTATGCTCCTCACTTCGTTCCTCGCACCCCTCCTCTCCCCCTTTTCCCTGGTACTCCTTTCTTGTTATCCTTCCCCTCTGGGAGGGCCGGGATAATTTAAGAATCATATCTATAAATTAGTAGCTATGATTCTTTGATCGGATTCAGATAATCTACCTTGTTCTGATCCCTTAAATTTATCCAATATTTATATAGGAAATTTTCCGGATGGCTGGCCCGGGAAGAGGGTTTCAGACGGAGCTCGATATTTACTGGTTTTATAATATAATTTATATAATTTTCGGGCCGGATTTACTCAGTATTTCGGTGCTATATTGGTATCTCTATATTCCCTTTTTTCTTTGTGCCTCCATGTCATTAATACTTAGTTCATTTTGATATGTTTATGTTTTTAATGTAATGCTTTGCATTCCGGACTCTACGGATTTCTGGATGGTTGTCCCTGTTCCGCTCGCCCCTTACTTTTCTTACACTTCCCGCTCCGGTAGGTGTATAGAAAATCGAGTGTTTCATGATAAATTCTTTTCTCCGATTCCGGAGGACCGGTTCACAGTTAATCCAACCATCGTTTCCAAGCGTTCCGAATAGTTATGATTGTAATTACTTGAATGACATTAAATGACAGAGGAAAGAAAACAATATATAAGAGTTCCATTAAATATTTTTGTTTAGTTCTATAGCCAGCATGCATTCCCACTGAGCTTTTCGCAGCGGATTTTATTTTCCTATATATATCGCCGGGTCTCCTGGCGAAAGTTAATTCGATACTCATATCAAATTATCTTACAGATGGTACGCTATCAGGAGACAGCATGCACTGCTGTGTTGCAGCAATCGTGTAGGCATGAGGTCTGCCGTTCTCATGCCAGGCGTGCGGTCCAGGTGGCCGATCTTTTGGTCTGGCATCCGGATGGATGTGAGATTTGTTATGCTCTGGTCTCTGACCTCACATGTGACTCGGTATATACTATATCCTTTCCTCTAATGATACTTATTGTTGGAAATATTTTTTTTGTACATGTTACAAAAAAGGTACAAAAATTTTCTCTTTGTCAGATTCCTTTCTTGTAGGAAATATTTATTGTACATACTGGAATTAGAGTATTAAAGTTTTTTCTTTACCAAAAGTCCTTTTATGGTCTACGTTCTAAACAGCAATGTCTCTTTCAGGTCTCTCAAGCCATCAAGAGCGCTTCCCATGCGACCCTCAAGACTTGGGTTGGTGGCTTTGGCCGTAACGTAAAGGCAAAACAGCCATATATTCTGGCGGAGGAGATGTGCGCCCTCCTGTATCCCAACGCCAGGATGTCGGCGGCGGTAGCAGCGGATATGGCTGCTCCCATCATCGCCAGGATTATGGAGGAAACAAGTCTTCCCTGAAGAGTTGGAGGGACTAGGCGATGATGTTTTGGGGGATGTCGCCGCTATCACTTTTAGATGTGGAACCTTTGGTCGTCGACTCGACCGGTCAAGTTAGGGAGGTTAGTGAGGCAGGTAGCGTCCGGTCTAAGATTCCTTTTCTTAGTCCGGCGCAGTCTAATTCTTCTTCTGTCTCTTCTTTCCCGGGGTTTACTGGGACTGTCATGGCTAGGGACAATTCACGCTCGGTAGCCCCTAAAATAAAGCATGTGTAGAAGGCTCTACCCAAAGCTAACAAGCCTTCTAAATTAATCAAACCTCTCCCCACCAGATCATCCTCAGTTTCTAAAAGACTGACGGCCTCAGCTAAGGATACTCCGCCACCCCAGGGCTCGAGAGCAAGGAGCTTAAAGGCGAAATCGCCGGAACTGGCTTTTGATCCAGTAGCCTTCTCGAGCCAGCTCATGGAGCGGATGGGGAGTATAGTTCAATCTCAGATTTGACCAATTGCTGATCGCCTACAGTCGATGGACTCTTTCACCCAAAGACTGCAGAATCAAGAGAACATGCTTGAAAATCTCTTAAGATCTGGGCTCCCGCAACAACACCAGTTTGTGGTCCCGGACGCCTCAAAGCTTCTGGCGTTTGTTAAGAGCAACCCATGGCGTTTGGCCCTTCATGCCCCGTTCTCCGAGGGCATGTTGACTATTGAGGGTTGTGGTACCCATCCCGTTGAGGACTTTTGAGTTCTACCCGCCGGGTTTGCAATTCCCCTTCCCTGGTTACGCGCACCTGACAAAGGACGTGCTGGTCAGGGTAGATAAAGTTCCCAAGGAAACAGTCATATTCCCGAAAGAGCAGGCTTAGTCCGCCTGGGTCCGGACCCTGACTGAGTGGGTGTGTGTTAACAAAGTTAACCCCTTGTAAAGGTGCGTATACCATGTTCGTGGTAGAGGAGCAGATCCCTACACCTTGTACAGTACCACCAAGGTGGTAGATCTTACTTTGCAAGCGGCTATGGAAGACAAGCCTATGCCGCAAGTTAGGGAAACAGACCTGACTTCCTTGCTGTTCCCGGGGGATCAAGAATGCTGGCTTGATGCCCCGGCTACCTTCACGGCAGAAAAGTTTAATCCAAACTGTGCCACTGCACAGTTCAGTGAGCATCTTCCCAGGTTACCGGACTCACTAATTAGGACGGAATATGAGGCAAGAGTCAGGCTGAGTAGGTCTATCAACTCGGCTACAATGGTGGAGATGACTTCGTTGGTATACGCCGATGAGCCTCTTTTTAAGATCCTGACAAAGTCCTTGCTTCACACACTTCAGTGTGATGCATATGACTTTGCAGTAGCTCGACGTTCTTGCCGGAAGCACGTTTTAGCCGAGGCTTCCATTAGGCATGAGCCTAACAGACTGATTAAGGCCTCGGTCTGGGGGGCAGATCTCTTCCCAGACGATGTAGTTAACAGCGTCATCAGTGACGCAGCCAGGGTCAACCAGAGCCTCAGGGTCAAGTGGGGTCTCATCCCTAAAAGGAAATTCGAACCCACCGGAACGCAGACACGAGGCAGAAAAAGACCGAGGAGGTTTCACACCTTCCAAGGTCCACAAACCCAACCTGTGGTACAGGCATTGCCTGTATCCCAGGTGCGCCATCCTTCCACCTCTAAACCTCAGCCCCAACAACATGTGTTGGTAAGTCAGCCACCTCAACCATCTACTTCCTTCTTTATGTCTACTGCTTATAACCCCTCCTTTGAATCTCAAGGACCAGTTCACGGCTATAATAGGCAGGCCAGAGGTAGTAGGGTTAGAGGAACCTTTCGCCATAGAGGAGGCGGTAGGGTTTCCGGGAGGGGCAGAGGATTCCCAGGGAGTCGTGGTAGCAGACCTTCTGCAAACCAATGAGATTCCTCAGGTAGGGGAGAGGCTATTGACGTTCAACAAATGGGCACACAGCATAGTAACAAAGGGCCTAGGGTGGAGTTGGATACAGGGTCCCCCTCCACCAATCAGTTTTTATCAGATTCCGACGCCAGATCTCACGCTTTTCGCAAAAGATCTTCTAAAGAATGCAATAATAGAGGTAAAACACTTAAAAGTTTCAAGGTTGCTTATTCAGCGTGCCAAAGAAAGACTCAGACAAACGAAGAGTCATCTTAGATCTATCCCATTTGAATACATACATTTAATGTGACAAGTTCCATATGCTGACCGTCTCGCAGGTACGGACCTTACTTCCCCATGGAGCCATTACCAACTCTATAGATCTTACAGACGCTTATTATCATGTTCCGATAGCATGGCATTTTCGTCCTTTTCTAGGGTTCAAGCTAGGCAAACGACCCATACGCCTTCAAGGTGATGCCGTTCGGTCTCAATATAGCTCCCAGAATATTCACGAAGTTAGTGAAAACAGTGGTCCAAGAGCTGAGAACTCAAGGAATACAGCTAGTGGCCTATCTAGACGACTGGCTTATTTGGGCCAACAGCGTCAAGGAGTGCAACAAGGCAACGAACAAAGTAATAAATTTTCTGGAACACTTAGGGTTCCGAGTAAATTTCAAAAAGTCGCGCCTTATTCCGGCGTCATGCTTCCAGTGGTTAGGTCTACAATGGAACCTGACCACACATAAACTGTCGATTCCTCCAAAAGAGAGGAGAGAGATAGCAAAGAACATGAAAAGCTTTCTCAAGGACAAACTGACATCCCGGAGAAACCAAGAAAGGATCTTAGGTTCACTCCAGTTTGCTTCGGTGACAGACACTACTACTGAAAGCCAAACTGAAGGACATCAATCGAGTTTGGCGGTCCAGAGTGAAAAGCAAAAGTCGAGACAAGATTTCTCGGATTCCATCTATCCCAAGGAAAAGACTTCAGCCATGGACAAAAGTAAAAAACTTGGCAAAATCGGTACCTCTTCATTTCCCCCCTGCCGGCATTAGTAATCCATACGGATGCTTCCCTAGGCGGTTGGGGGGGTTACTCCCAATTCGAAAAGGTCCAAGGTTTGTGGTCAGTGACATTCCATCAACTACACATCAATATCCTAGAGGCCATGGCAGTGTTCTTGACTCTAAAACGGCTCTCCCCGTCAAAAAACCAGCATCTCAGATTAATTCTTGACAGTGCGGTGATAGTCCACTGCATCAACAGGGGAGGTTCCAAATCAGGTCACATAAATCAGGTGATGATTGCAATCTTTTCATTGGCAGCAAGGAACCATTGGCACTTGTTGGCTGTTCACCTGGCGGGCGTTAGGAACATAGTCGCCGATGCACTCTCAAGGACGACTCCGCTGGAGTCGGAATGGTCCCTGGACCAAGAGTCCTTCAATTGGATTTGCCAGCAAGTTCCGGATCTCCAAGTGGATCTATTTGCCATGGAATCCAACCACAAACTACAATGTTATGTAACCCCCAACCTGGACCCTCTGGCCTATGCCACGGACACCATGTCCATAGAATGGAACACCTGGCGGAGGATTTATCTGTTTCCTCCTATAAACATGCTAATGAAGGTCCTAGACAGGCTCAGGACTTTCAAAGGACAGATTGCCCTGGTGGCTCCCGATTGACCAAAAAGCAACTGGTTTCCTCTCTTGGCGGAACTGGGACTCCGTCCCTGGCGGATCCCCAACCAAAAGTTGACGCAAACAGTACAAACACGCAGTGTGTCTGCTTCCTCAAAAATTCTGAGTGCCCTAACTTTATGGACTTCATGAAATTTGCAGCACAAAAGGATGCTGATATTGACCCTCTTAACACATTGTTCGTAGAGTCGTACAAAAGAGAATACATCCTTAGGCAATATGTTTCTGCTGTAAGCTGTAAAGAGGTTGGCAAAATTTTTGAAAGACATGTTCAGACGATGACTGCCAATCTGGCAGTAACCTTTTTCAGAACTTTGTTTGAAGGGGAACTAGCCGCTAGTACTATTACTATAATTAAGTCCTCTTTAAAGAAAATATTTCAATTCGGGTTCAATATTGATCTTACGGATTCGTATTTTTCATCTATCCCCAAAGCTTGTGCTAGGCTAAAACCAGCTACTCGTCCTCGCACGATTTCCTGGTTATTAAACGATGTCCTTAAATTAGCTTCTGATACTGATAATGACTCATGCTCTTATATAACGCTTCTTAGGAAGGCGTTATTTTTGGTAAGTTTAGCTTCAGGAGCCAGGATATCTGAACTCGGCATTATCTAGAGAGCCAGATCACATTGACTTACTTTCTTCTGGTGAGGTATTACTCTCTCCAGATAGACAATTCTTAGCAAAGAATCAGGATCCACAGAATAGATGGACCCTGTGGAAGATTGTCCCACTTCCACAGGACCTATCCCTCTGCCCAATTAACACTCTGAAAGCTTATTTGAATAGAAATCCTAATACATATTCAGGCCCTTTGTTTATTAGAGAACATGGACTAACCACTTCCCTTAAAGGAATCAGACAGCAGATTCTTTATTTCATTAAGCAAGCCAACCCGGCTTCAGTCCCACATGCCCATGATATCCAGCAGTAGCAACATCGGTTATTTTCATCACATGAATTTTGAAGAATCAAAAAAATATACAGGCTGGAAATCACCAGCAGTATTCAAACGCCACTATTTAAAATCCTTGGAAGCCCTAAAACTTGCAACAGTGGCAGCAGGGAACGTGGTTCCTCTGGATATAACAGAACCATTATAACTAGGTCCTATCTTCATATCTTTCTCTCTTTTTTATTTTTTCGTGCCTTGTCTCCTTATAAAGAGCAGAGCGACACCTGCCTTGCCTATTCTCCCTACCGTTCCCTTGACATTCATTTGGATTGCACCCTACCACATGGTTATGATGTATATATAATATTTATGTCTTTTCTTGTTATAGTTAGACCTCTCATTAATTTTTTTCTATTGGAAGTTTTCCTTATTATTATCATTAAATTTTGGGTCTCTGACTCGGTATTGTATTTTAAGAGATTGGTATATTAAGGTTTTTATTAAAACCCTCTTAATTCAGTTATTCTATTTTATTTTAGTTCCTTAGCTTTATGTGTATATCCAAGCTTACGGACCAATTCTCTGATATTATTTCACGGAGCGACACAGATCAAGCCCAGAAAAGGGATTTTGACGAAGGAAAAATCCATTTCTGGGCGAGGGACCTGTGTCGCCCAGTGAACCCACCCCCTTTTTTCCTCACCCTAGGCTGGTCCAAGCTTGGGGTGCTAGTAGGAATGAGGGAAGAAGCGTGGGTAGCGGTAGGGGGAGGGTAGTCGTAGTAGAGGGCAATAGTCGGATGTAGAACGGCACTTCGTAGTATCGGGGGATATTGAGGAAGGAGAGGACTAATTGGTAAGGGACCTCTGGTAGTGGTTCCAACACGCCCAAGTTATTATACCGACACTCTTATTAGAGTGAGTGAGCTGGGTTTATTCCTGGCATTTCATGCAACTTTTTTTCTCTGGTATATTTAGCAGTATTTATACCATAGAAATGGTGCTATAAGGTGCATTTCACTGGGCGACACAAGTCCCTCGCCCAGAAATAGATTTTTCCTTTGTCAAAATCCCTTTATTATACTTCCTATCATAGGAAAAGTGATACAAGTAAAAAAGTACCCGCTGCGGTATGTGTAACCAAGGTTCAAAACCCCTAATCTATCTCATCCTCTCTCTTTGTGGTTCTTGTGTAGTAGTGGCAACATACACTACTGACAAACCGAGAGCCACAATCATTTTATCACCTTTAAACCTAGTGTAATAATTTTTAGACTTTGGTCAGTTTTAGTCCACAAAAATCCTTTGGTGCCATACCCCTGATATTAACGATTCTATTCAAATGAAGCATTGCTGCTCTAACTGGGTATATAAACCTATCTTTGAAGTCTTTTTCAACTATATCAGTCAACAAAGGAAAGGTACAAATCTTGGGTACGTTATTGTAATATAAATTTTTATATCTAAAATCAATAACTAAAGAAAAAGGCAATTTATCATGAACCAAACCAATACTTTTAAATACTATAATGTTCGCAAGTCATTCATTCTCTTTGTCAAGGCTAATGCTACCAGTAATAGGGTTTCGACTCCTAATTCTTACCAATCCATATTGCACCCGGCACAGAAATGCATTTTGAAGGTAAAAACAGAACTTCCTATTTGACCTAAGTACTAAATATATTAAAAGCACAATACACAGACATAAAATTGGGAAGATTGTAAAGCATGTCGTCTTAATTGCCTCGCGTCACAGATGGGAACCATGAACTAAGCCGGAGTGCTTTCACACAGACCATCGACTGTGGTTTCTATCTCCCAGTATGAGTCCAATTCCAAACTGATTGGTAACTTGGAGAGGAGGGATATAGGAAGAGAGAGATAATTTTCTTTTCTATACTTAAGATTGAAAAACTTGCACTTCGTTAATATTAGCCAAGGGACTTGCAGGTAAGATTCATCTAAACAATCTTACTTCCAAACCTAATAAAACCACCAACCTGCAGATATTCCCCCAACAGCTGCAGGACCCTGAATTTGACCAGCAACTGCAGCAGCTTGCGCAGCAGCTGCAGCTTGTGCTGTGGCTGCCTGGGTTTGCATCTGATGATGACATTGTCGAAGATCAAAAACCTGAAAAAATAAGATGTTATAACTAATGTACGATACTTTTCCTTTCCTCTGTGGGAGCCGACATATAAACAGCAATGTTCAACTAAGCATTTGAAACATTCTACAGTAATGCCTCACAACACAAAATTAATTTGTTCTGGAGTGGCTTTTGTAACGTGATCTTTTCATGTTGTGATTCACATTTTACTTGTAAATCCCCTATTTCTTTCCAAACCCTACAAAACACATTAAATCTTATAATAAAGCTACAGTATAACCACAATGAAATACTGTACAGCCAAATACATTTGAACCATTCAATATACCTAAACTAACTGTTAATACCTGTAAATTAAGTAGTTATTAGAACAATGTATTGATAAATGAAAAATAATACAATACATACAGTACAATAATGTACATACACAAAATATACAGTACCATAAGTACTGTACTATTATAGTTGGCCCTACTATAGACTACAGCTACATTTTCTATTGTTTAAACCCATTTTCTTCAACTTTTTCTAATAGACGAATATTTCATTCTCGGCCTGGCTGGCAAATCTCTATTCTTAACATGAAACATTTTTTGCAAAGCGAGTCATAAAAATATTCGCATCTCGTTTCGCAGCGTGAAAATTTCGTGAACAGTTCTTTCGTGAAGAGAGGGGACTATAAAAATTTGTCCTGTATGTTAATCACAAAAATTTTCAAGGCAAAAACCTATATTCTTTACAATATTTCCATATCTTTTAATCAATAGATTGTTGTTAAAAAATCAAGTGCCAAACGTCATTCTTTAAGAAAATTAAAGAATACAACTGTTACCTTAATATAAGGAAGAGGGAAGATTACTCATAATATTGCATTTACCTGGAAGGATAAACTCTCAAAGATAATAGTACAGTAATTTTAGACATAAACAAATTTTCTTTCTGCTTTCAGATAAGTGTAAATAGTCTGCCACAGGATCCTCTGGTAGGTGTATGTACACTTGGAACATCTTATACTAGTAAACAACATACGAGTCCTTGGCAAAACAATATTTTATGTATGTTGTGGCGAAAATTATTTTATTTTTTACTTTCGCCAAACCTCTTCCATTAAGAATGAAAAGCAAATAAATTTCAATGTCATTCAAAGTCTGTTTAATCAGTTATTCTTAGGCACAAAAGTCAAGAGCCTGCTCAGTTGTTTTTTCTGTCCAAAATGCAAGCTAAAAATAATCTTTTAGGACTCCAGGAAAAATTTCTTAAATGGTAGCTATTGCCAATCAAAAATACCCTCAAAATCATAAGGAATCTCATTACTTTATTATAACAAGATACTGGTTACTAAATACTGTACACTGTCACAGTTTCTCAACCATGGGTCCAGGCTAGGGGCCACAGAATACTATCAAGGGGTCCACAGAATGGGGGATTCATACACTACAGTTAATCATGTCATGGCTCAATTACTATTGTGGATAGAAAAACGCTAGGATCTCATTCACTGGGGCTCAGAAAATTGGCCAACAGAAAATGTAATTGAAATTGTCAGGATAATGTAGAAGGATTAAAAGACTAAGGCACTAACAAAAATTTAAATATCAAATGACATGGGCATTAAAAAAATCTATAATCAAATGCCAATGCGAAATGCAACATCTCATCAATGTATGACGACCTATTGAAGCAATGCATTGCATGTCTCCATGACAATGACTGCCATCCAGCTGGATGTATCAACAAATGTATCCAAAATGTTACATTACTGGCATTTTTGAGCTTCATGAGGGAGAATGAATTGAGAGGAGTTCTTGTTTTGCAATGAGATGAGAACAACTGCAGTAATGAATGGGTTTCAAACTCTGGATAACTGTATGAATAATAAGAGAATCAGTTGGACTAATTACAACAATATATACAGTACTGGAGGAGCTGCAACACGACTGGCAGGCATACTGTAAAGGAGTCATTACCTAAATATTAGAAGTTGTTCTTAGTGACATTGCAACTTACTTTTTTATGCACAGAAATGCTGTCTGCAAAGGAAATAGAGTCTGGGTTTTGCAAAATTATGAACACTTCTGTAGAAATTATAAACTTTGTTATAGCAAGGGCTACAAATTCCAGGTTGTTTGCTGCATTCTGCATTTGATATTTTAATTTTTATTAGTGACTAAGTCTTTTAATCCTTCTACATTATCTCTACTTATCCAAACAGGGGTGAAATGGTTGTACCATGGGTGGATCTCATACTTTTATTCAGCCTTTAGGAGAAGCAGTATTCATTCTTCTGAGTAAAGTCTGACCTTGAAGATTTCTTTAATGATGATATCCTTCAGCTGAGCTACCTAGCAAACATATTCAGCACAGCAAATAAGCTGAACAGAAAAAAATCTTTGTACCAAAAAGTTGAGGCTTTCAAAAGAAAGTTCAAATTGTGTGTTCATACTTAGTACGGAATCACTGATATGTTTGAAAATATAAAAGCATTCGTTCAAAAGAGATATTAGTTTCAATGTAGCCAAAGCACAGGTAACTAAATTTCAAAGTAGTTGTTGAAATTTGTCAGCTATTTCCTTGACGTAACTGAGGAACAGGAAGCTTCTTACCAGTTGATAGAAAACCATTTCATTGAGGATACTGACACAAGGCTCCCAGAAACTTATCAGTTGGAATACTTTGAGGAGCTCATTATTTATCTATTGTCTGATGGTACCACAAGAGACTTTATACAGTCATACCTCTTGACACGAAAGAATCTGCTTATGAAATTTTTACGCTGCAAAATGAGATGCGAAAAATCTTACGACTCACAATGCAAAAAATGTTTCGTGGAACGAGAGGAGGTACGGTACAAGAGCCCTACCGTCTCTAAGACTGATTTTAAAATTCGTGCCAGGCCAGCCCGTGAACTCGACACCAATCTCCCGTGCTCCCATTGGTTATCTCCCTGCTTAGATGCTAGTTACAACCATAAGATCCTGCTCTCCTATTGGTCAGCAACTACTGCACTGTATCCCATCCTCCATGTACGCATTGGCATTCCTCAGCCATTTTGTTTCTCGCTATCATATGCATTGACTGTGTACATGTGATTTCACTTTCATGACTATTGTAGTGTATCATGCTGCGATGTTATTTTACTGTATTAGCCAAGGGTCCGAAGAAAGTTTCTGATGTACAGGGAAAAAAAGAGGCTGATACTTTCTGTGTAGACAAAGATGTAAATAATCAAGAAATACAAGGGTCGCATGTGGTTAAGTGCGACCGAGAATGAGTATGGCCGAAATCCGTCTACATTAGGAACAACCCTAAGTCATTTCAGGAAAATTTTAGGGAGAAACATAAGCTTCCTTGGATAGTTTTTTAATAAAGGCCTTCGGTACTGGTAGGCCAAGAGGAAGCTCAAAGTGAACTACAGTACAAAAAGAGATAAAAGTAGCAGTGATTAGGAAAATATGTAACTAAGAAAAAAAAAAAAAAAAAAAAAAAAAGTTTATTGTCCAGTTGTGTTAATATTTTCTCCCATTTGTAATTGTGTTTCCTAAAATTAGGTGTTTAATGTGTTCTGCCATTTGAAAAAGTTTTATAAAGTTGAGTGTTTATGTTTTCTGCCACTCGTTAATGTTTCCTACCATTTGTCATCCTCTTCTACCGCCCCGCTACTTCACTCTCGGACATCATCTCACTCCAAAGGTATTGTTCCACATTTTTGTTACTATATTTTTACTGTTTGCTCTAATTATACATTTTTTTTTACAGGTTACTAAATGTTAGGTTATTACTAAATGATCCAAATTATTGTGAAGTACTGTATTTCATTGAGTCAAGTGAGTTTAGCCTTCTTATAACATTTAATGTGGTGTTTTTGTAGGGCTTGGAACAAATTAAGCTATTTATGTGTAAAAAGAGACATGAAAAAAATCATAGTATGATAGTATGAAGGCCACTACGGAACCAAATAATTTTGTGATGTGCAGCATTACTGTATAATGCAGAGCTAACATAATTACTAGCTGTCAGCATTAAGTATCACATCAAGTTAAACAAATACCATTTGCAAATAATGAAAAGGTTAACAGACTATAAACCAAATCTAATGTGGGAAGATTTTTATATGACCATGTTACTTGTAACAATTTTTCAATTGCTAAATAACAGTTTATCATTTTGAAAGCTTAATATCTTGTTTTCCTAAAAGTGAAGTTTACTTTATTTTCCATTTCATTAATATACATAATTTAAAAAAGAATTGAATCATGTTTGTACAATGAAAACAATTTGAAGATTAACTCCACTTTCGGTGAAAAGAAAACCTTTTACACTTGACTTGTAAGTGTAAATTGACTAAACAGTAATACCTCCATATACTAAATTAATTAATTCCAGAGTGGCTTTCATATCATGATTTTTTCGTATAATGATGACAGAATTACATGTAAATCATCTAATCTGTTCCAAGCCGTACAAAAACACATGATTAAATTTTATAATAATGCTATAACCACAATGAAATACAGGCATATACACATGAAATACTCATTATACCTAACCCAACTGTTAATATCTGTAATTGAAGTAGTTATTAGAACATGATAAAATAATAAATAGAAAATTACACAATATGCACAGTACTGTAGAATACAATACTGTACATATACAAAATATACAGAACTGTACACCTATCAATATCTATATACCAAGGCACTTTCCCTAATTTTGGGGGTAGCCGACATCAAACAAATAAAAAAAAAAAAGGGGACCTTTTCTCTCTACGCTCTTCCCAGCCTGACGAGGGACTCAACCGAGTTTGGCTGGTACTGCTAGGATGCCATAGCCCACCCTCCCCTGTTATCCACCACAGATGAAGCTTCATAACGCTGAATCCCCAACTGCTGCTACCTCCGCAGTCATCCAAGGTGACTGGAGGAAGCAGCAAGGCCTACCGGAACTGCGTCAAAATCGCTCGCCATTCATTCCTATTTCTAGCAAGCTCTCTTGCCTCTCTCACATCTATCCTCCTATCACCCAGAGTTTTCTTCACTCCACCCATCCACCCAAACCTTGGCCTTCCTCTTGTACTTCTCCCATAAACTCTCGCATATCTCACCTTCTTTAGCAGACAGCCATTTTCCATTCTCTCAACATGGCCAAACCACCTCAACACATTCATATCCACTCTAGCTGCTAAATCATTTCTTACACCCGTTCTCACCCTCTCTACTTCGTTCCTAACCCTATCCACTCGAGATACACCAGCCATACTACTTAAACACTTCATCTCTAACACATTCAAATTTCTGTCTCTTCGTCACTTTCATTCCCCACAACTCCGATCCATACATCACAGTTGGTACAATCAATTTCTTATACATAACTCTTTATATTCATGCCTAACCCTCTATTCTTTGCCACTCCCTTCACTGCCCCCAACACTTTGCATCCTTCATTCACTCTCTGACATACATCTGCTTCCACAACAGACCTCAAGTACTTAAACTTATCTACTTCCTCAAGTAACTCTCCATTCAACATGACATTCAATCTCGCACCACCTTCCCTTCTCGTAAATCTCATAACCTTACTCTTACCCACATTAACTCTCACTTCCTTCTCTCACATATCTTTCCAAATTCTCTCACTAATCGCCCAATTACAAAGTGTACTTTATTAAAGTTACCCTTACAGTGGAGACGTACATTTTCTATCAAGCTAACTAAACCGTTTTCTTCAACTGACGCTCATTTTCAACCGTGGCTATTTTTCTTGTTCAGTAATACAATAATACTCATTGGTGGTACTTCAATAAGTAACCTAAAGTTGGCCCTCTTTTATGGCGGGTTCTTTTTTGCGTTTTTTTTTCTCACGGCTAAGAAGAATGCAATACCTATTAAATAAAAAATTCTCATAAAATCATAAAATTCAAGCTGTGCAATTATTTCAAATAGCCCCTGCTCCTTAACACAGGGAGTGCTACGCACTACTACCTATCTCTACAGCTAGCTGGTCCTAGCTCTCTGTACAGAGGTATATCCATTTACTGTTGTAAAAAACTACAGCTATATTTCAAATAAACCGGATTTTGATTAAACAGGGGTTTCACTTAACTGTATCTAATAACAATTCATGTAATATTCACATTTTAGTATCATTTATAATTAAATGCATAGCAAATTATATTCATTGATCATATTCAAATAAGCTGATCAAACCCGCGTACACCGTCGTCAACCTCAAGTTAAGGATCAAATAACTCCCTTATTATCAAGGCCTTCTACCAAAGGATATTTCTCATATTTAATAAAAGAAACCATTATTATTTGATCTATCAATTTCCAAATAGCATACTAATTTCAACAGCTTTATTCAAAATGCTTTTCTCATATTTTATTTACGTGTACTGCGAGTTGATTCCCATAACATTAACCGGAGTTTCATTCCTGTTGCTGATGCACGATGTTTTAAAGTTTTTACTTCTGTAATGCTGGATTATAAAGCTTAGGAAATTATTCATTACAGCTTTGTCAGTGAGCATTCAAGAGAAACTTTGCAAAAGAAACAAAGATTTCATTAAAGAGAGAGAGAGAGAGAGAGAGAGAGACCCCGGACATATGTAGGTGTATGGCTATGCAATCTTTTACCGTGATAGCCTTTTCTTATGTACAGTAAAGTAAACCATTCCATATTCTAAATCAAATTTATTCAATGTGTTATAATGTATAAATTACCCAGCAGTACATGACGGTAAAAATTTACTACCAAATATTTCGGTTATGTACACAGTGATATCCGAAATGGATCACATCAATTCCGATGCGATCTATTTCTGATGTCATAGTATACAATGAAATTCACAGTACACTATTTTATGGTTTGCTTTACCTAGTATTTATAGTGAAATGTAATGTATTTAACAGCGCTGTATGTACAGTTCTGTTCATTGAGTTTTTTTAGTTTAAAAATGTACTTATTGATATGAAATTAAATGTAAATAATCATGAAATTAAAAGGATAAATGTTACGATGTTATCTATTTACCGAAATGTAAGAAATATATATCGCTAATGTGTTTGACATGCATAGTAGCATTATGCGTATATACATACAATACAATTCTGTTCATTGTGTTTTACTTAATTTAAATAATGTACTTATTGATATAAAATTAAACGTAAATAAATGATCATGATATTAAACAGAAGACTGTAACGATCTGTCATTTACCAAAATAAAAGAAAAATACAGTATATCGCTAATGTCTTGATATACGTAGTAGCATTGTGCGTAAGTATATATTGTACATACACAATGCAGTACTGTTCATTGTGATTTTTAACTTAAAAATGTACTTAATAATATAAAACAAGAGAGCAGGATAGTAAGGTGTAACTAGCATCAAGGTAGGGAGATAACCAATGGGAGAGTGGGATGATAAAAGTTTACAGTTTTGCTGAGTGCATATTTTAAAATTATTTTTCGGCGTAGGGTGAATCTCGTTTCGTATCATCAGGGGTTTCTCTTAAGGAGGTGAAAAAATCTTTGAATCTTTTCTTATCACGAATTACAGAAACTACATATCAAGAGGTATATAACTGTATTGAGATCTAATCTCCTACTAAGGGTTCCCCTATAAATGTCAGTGTATGGGGTTCACAAGGCTTAAAAGGTTGAAACTGTGTGTGTACATTATATAAGTATCAGCAATAAGCTAACAAACAGTACGATACTGATTAAATGTCTTAAAAAGGATGGATATTATTTAAAATCCTAAATAAGCCATAATTCACATTTTCCAATGATCTTAAAAAACAATAGCACTATACCTGTTAATGAAAAATTCAACTAATATAGAACTAACCTTAATACATGCAGATGGATATATCTTGTGCACAGCATCACCAGGTGAGCGACCAGCCTCACGATCAAGGTAGTAACTTTGAACGAAGACACTGTGGTCGCTAAGACACCGCAGCCACACATCCCCTTCTCCTCGTAAATCAAGCTGAACCCCTTTACCTATGTGAAGTCTGGTTAGAGAAAGACTGATTTTAGCAATGTACATTATTTCTCTAAAGTTAGGTATAAAAAATCATACATCTTGAAGAATCGATAAATCAATAAATAAATAAAAACCATCATCGTTGCTCTAGACGATGTGTTCAAAATTCATTCCAAATCCTAAAATCTATTATACACTTGTACAATTCATTTTCATTTTCCCTTGTTTCATGGAAAAACTATTGTATAAAAGATCTGGAGTAAATTACCTTGCTCGGTCACTCTGCTCTGTTCTATGAACGTTACTCAAAGCTCCTAAGCAAAACCGATTCCCACCAGATGGGTCCACGTAACCATCAACCGTGACTGCTGGGCAACTTGAAGGTACCTTGAAAGTTTCACCCACCTGAAATACGAATGACAAATTTAGAAGCAATTCATATTTTTTCTAACTATAAAAACCTGAGTTCTTTACAATGGAAATAGATGTTAGCGCAAGCTTGCAAACAGCTATCAAACTTTTAACGAGGGGTCATAAACCATTCTGGTTGTTATCAAAAGAGGACGGCGGAAGTAACTAACGACCCCGCAATCATACCTTTTTCAATTTGATAACAGATGGGACTTTCTCAAGGGGTAAGTGATGCTGAATAAAGTATGTGTAAAGATCTTAGGTTTGTATACTTAGGAAAAATATGTATTACTTCCAAATTCGTCATTTGCTCCTACATGAATACAAACAATTCTCTCTTATCATGGCGACTCACCTCTTAAGTCGGTGGAAGTCTCTTCAAATGACAAACATTCGACCAGAGATTGCTGCATCTGAGCATGATGATGCAAGGGATGAGCATCCTGACACCTTGTAAACCAATGGCTTGACAATACCAGTGGGTTAATGGCCCGTGGCCTGTGATTGACAAGATCTATGTATAATTAACAGGTTTGTGAATCTATACAAACAGGACTAGATGTCCCAACTCCACCTCGTAAGGAGATTGGGAATGTAACGGGAATGTAAAAACATATACCCAATCTACAAGCAACATGGGGTATACCTGCAGTCAAAGAGATCCATCTGAAAGGGTCCTTGGATGTGGTGCCCCAAGGGAGGGGAAGATTGAAGAAAAGAATAAAGCTAGTCGATTCCTTTTCATTCATCCAGACTAAATTCATGACCTTTGTACTTGAATGACTGCTAATATTCTTGAGGTAAGCTAAGGTAGCTAATCAACTCATTGTGCAGTTACAACAGGGCATATCAAAATATGGTCCTGTGTACATTTTGCAGGTAGTGGGTAGTAAAGGTATGTTGACCCTTCCATACCCACATCAGAAGTACAGTAATCCCTCGCCATTTTGTGACTCAATCCTCGCGGATTTTCAAAAATATTCATGAAAAATTAGAAAAAATGGTGCGAAAGTTATGCGGGCGCTAGCAGAAGGAAGGGAGAGTACATTAGAACATCAGGTATCAACATGGAGCTGGTGTGCAACTCAAATTTCACCTCTCTGATTCGCTGGAAATCTTGGTTCCAGAATCTCGCAAGCTGAATGGCCGAGCCGAGCCGCCAAGACGCCTTACCCAGCATCTCTACCTACCGTGCGCCCCACGAAGGGAGACCGCATTCAATTGTTCTCTCTCTCGCTCGTGTTGCTTAGTCTTAGCGCGTGGAACTTTTAGCTGCTTTCTTGTGCTTTTTTAGTGCAAAATAGTGCTTGTGACACCCTTGAAAATGTCTCCTAAACATCTTCTCTAGTGAACCCAAAAAGAGAAAAATGATGACAGTGAACAAGAAAGTGAAATTATTGGACATGCTTAAGGCAAGCAGTAACTATAGGTCTGTTACCCGCATTTACGGAGTGAATAAATCGACAGTTCGCTACATAAAAAAAAAAAAAAAAAAAAAAAAAAAAAAAAAAAAATGAAAATCCGTAATACTGCCACTATGACGTTCTCCAAGGACACTTAAGCGCGTTGTAACTCCTCGAAATAAAACGATTGTGCAAATGGAAAATGCATTATCAATGTGGATATCGGACTGTCGGGAAAAGAAGGTTAGTCTCGATACCAACATGATTCAAACCAAAGCCAAAACCCTGTAAGATAGCCTCTTTCCTGAAGGAAAATAGAACGAAGACGACGAAGGTGATGATGACGACAAAGATGATGACCCTGCCCCACGAGAAAAAAGTGGTTTTGTTGCCAGCAAGGGCTGGTTCGAGAAATTCAAGAGGAGGTTTGGCCTTCGCAGCGTTCCTTTGTATGGGGAGGCCGCCTCGGCAGACCAAGAGCTAGCTCTTCGTTACGTCGAGGAAGAGTTCCCGAAATTAATTAAAGAAGGTGGCTATCTCCCAGAGCAGGTGTTCAATATGGATGAGACTGGCCTCTTCTGGAAGAGGATGCCGTCCAGGACGTTCCTTTACAAGAAAGAAGTGAAGAAGCCAGGGTTCAAGGCCCACAAAGATTGCGTCATTCTCCTCTGTGCTGGAATGACGCGGGCTTCATGCTCAAGCCCGGCTTAATTTACAAGTCCTTGAATCCTCGGGATTTGAAAAGCAAAAACAAAGCCTTGCTGCCCATCTAATGAATGAGTAATATAAAGGCATGGATAACCAAAGCCCTCACACTCGACTGGTTCGTAAACTGCTTTATCCCGCAGGTGAAGCTGTACGTCGCGGAGAATGGGCTGCCCTTTAAGGTCCTCCTCTTGATGGACTGTGCAGGAGGACATGCAATGGATCTCCAATATGACGGGGTCCAAGTGGAGTTCCTGCCCCCCCCTTCCCTTTCCTCATACAACCAATGGATCAGGGGGTCATTCAGGCCTTCAAGGCCCTCTACATGAGGTCCACGATGGTGGGCCTCATCTCCTGCATCGACAAAGGCGATGAGGACTTCAGCCTCAAGAGATGTTGGAGGGAATACAACATTGTGACGTGCCTGACCAACATTCAGAGAGCTCTTAATGTGATGAAAGAGCAAACACTGAATGCAAGTTGGTGAAAATTGTTCCCAGACGTTGTTCATGACTATAAGGGATTTATGCCAGACGAAGTTCACCACTCTGCTGTAGAGAAGGCTGTGAGGCTGGCACAGTTAGTAGTCAACGAAGGTTTCTCTGATATGATGCTGGAAGACATAACTCACTGATCGAGTGCCACTCGGAGCCCTTAACCGACGAGGACCTTGTTGAAATGACAAGATCAGCGAGTGAGGAAGAAGAGGCAGCCGACGTCGGTGATGACGAAGCTGAAGATCGTTGCCTTACCTTGGACAACCTGCAAGAGCTCTGCAACATGGCACGGACTATGTAACAAAGGGCGCAGGAAATCGACAATAATATGGACAGAGCCATAGAATTAGTAACCGTATTGACGGTGTAATGGCATTATACAAGAGCATCTTTGCTCAGATGAAAAAACATCAACAACTTCCCAGCACGATGTTCCTAGTGCGCCGAAAACCTTCTGCAGAAGCATCAGATACTCCTCCCGCTGCCTCTCCGGCCCACCAAGCCCCTATGCCGCCTCCTGCAGTTTCTCCAGCTCTATCGAAAGTTGTCATCGACGATCCACCACCTCTATCAACTGACAATGAGGCTTCACCTGAGGAGCAGTAAAGCTCTCATTAATCTGTGCAGTAAATCATCTTCATCTTCTTCACCTCCATCATACTGCACAGGTGTTTCATCGTAATTTATCAAGATTATCGTCATTGTTAAAGGTGAGTTATGTATAAGAATAAAAGTTTTAAAAACATTTCTATATACGCGTACACTATTTATATCTACATATGTATGTACACGTATACTTACACTCTATTTATATTATTTATACATTATTTTTGTATAAATGTAAATGTACATACAGTATATGTAATGTATTAAATACTGTATTTTTATTACAGTATTTATACAATACAGTACTTTATTTTATGTATAGTGTATAATTTATATTATCAATATTTATTTACATGATTCTTTAATGTTCTAATGATAACATATGCATTTATAGAGTTAATATACACTTATTGTTACATATACATGTACATTACACAAAAAAAATTAACGTATTAAAAAAATAGGGAGGGAACATACTGCGCGGGTTTTCACCTATCGCAGTCGGTTCTGGTCCCCATTAACCGCAATATATGCAGGATTACTGTAATTGCACCACAGTAAAGTTTTTTTATTAATCTGCCCGTGCTGACACGTAAATGCTTGATATATAGGAAAGATATTTGAGTTTGTCTAAATAGCGTCTTACCTCTCTCGCACTACACAAAAAAGCAAATAACCAGGACTGTTGATTCTGAATTTGAGTCTAGCAACGAACTCAAGCATGAAACTGACCGAAACTTGGGCCCATACCTTAGACTGGGCAATGCCATAGGGGAGAACATACGACTCGCTACGGTTTAACGCAGGTTGAAGCAAGAACCATTTCCAGAGTCAGATCACGGTTTGAAGCCCGAACAACTCATAAGTACTCCTTTCTGGGAACAGAATGTTCCAATGTGTCTTATTTCCGACTAAGAGCAAGCCTATTCAGACTCTGCATGAGCACAGACACCATTCACAAGGAGGAAACAACACCCCCATTCAGTCTAAAGATATGGCATGAGGCTGAAGGATAGCTTTTACTGCTGAGACTGAGTAGAATTTTTCCTCGAAGAAAAAAGGTAAGAATTCTGCTAAAGGGGTAGTGTGGTTCCAAGTAAAAAGACCACTATTTCACAATGCTGACCACACAAGATGGCCTAATTTGCCTGGTAGACAGAGGACAAGAACCTCACGAGGTAACCAGACATTTGTTTTGCTTTCAGTTGTGAAAACCCTCTCTCAGTTAGAAGATGCTGGATACTCTCCAGGCAAGAACTCAAAGGGATCTCACTGTTTGATTGTAAATCTAAGCACGTGGTTGATGTACAAAGTCGTGGGGAGAAAGGAAGCTCCCTCGGAACCTCTGTCAGCAGCAAAACAAGATCAGGGTACCATTCTGCATTTAGCTATAACAGGGACATTCACGCCATGGACAGGTAGGTTGCGGCTCTTACCCTGATGAGGAATTCCTCATTGGGCAGAATGGTGGGAGGGTGTAGACATCCCTGCTGTCCCACGGAAGTTGGAAGACTGTCTAAGTTTCATTACGCATACTCTCAGTGACAGTGTCTCTGTGTCTTTGTCTTTGCCTCTTTCCAAAAGTGAACTCTTATTACTGAAGGTAAATTCTCAAGCCCGTTTTAGGTGATTCATGAACACAATGAAATGGCCATGCTTACTAACAATGAAATTCAAATTTTTTGGCTGTTGATCCATGGGATCAACTACATAATCAACTTTATTGTTGATAAGTGTTGCCATGATCAAAGTGAAAATGACATTGCCTGATAATGGGATGGAGAATTTACCTTTTTTCACGATCTTTCTTTCAGATGGCAACAAAACAGTCTAGTAGTAGTGAGAGTGATTATATTACAGACAAAGAAAAACAAGGAAACGTGAAAGCCATTAAAAAGAAAAGGAAATTCGAACAAAAGTTTTTGGACACTTGGTTGACGAGTCCTGCTTTTAAACCATGGTTAAAAAAAGACAGTGGTGGGAAAACATGTTCCCTTTTGTGAAATATGCAGTGTTAAACTTTCGTGTGCTAAAACTTCATTAATTCGTCATAGTGAAACCAAGACCCATAATGATAATGCGAAAAGAAGTGCAAGGTTGGCAAAGTCTCAGCCCAGCATCAGTGGTTATATGGGTTCATCAATGGATGCAGCAGCAAAAATGGAAATTAAGATATGTAGCTTCATTGCTGAATATAATTTGGCAATCAGCATGTGTGAAAATTTCCTACCTTTCCTTCGAGATTTGTTTCCAGCAGATGAAGTTTTGAAAAAGGTAACGTTAGGAAAGCAAAAAGCTACCAATATCATCAGACAAGTGCTTGGTTTTCACTTTTTGAGAGAAAATACAGAGAAATTTCAGCAACATAGGTTTACAATTGTCATAGATGAAACAACTGACAAGTCAACTACATCACAATCAGCAATATTGGGAACTTTTTTTGATGCAAATTCTTTTGAAATGAAATGTGTTTTTGTAGACCTGATTGAATTGTCCAAAGGTAAAGCTGATACTATCTTTGGTAAAATTAAGGAGTGCATGACATCCTGAAACATCACAATGACAAATATGATAGGATTTTGTGCTGATACATGTAATGTCATGTTTGGTAAACATCATTCTGTTTCTCAATTATTCATCAAAGACTATCCTTGGATTTTACCTGTTGAATGTTCATGTCATCTGATATATTTATGTTCATCTTATGCTTCACAGAAATTACCAAAATCTTTGGAGGACCTTTGTAGGAATATTTATTCTCACTTCCACATGTCATCTCAGAGAATAGAAGCCTTTCGAGAATTTAAAGATTTTTTCCAGGTTGAAAAACATAAAATTTTGAGAGTAGGTAGAACAAGATGGTTATCTTTGAAAATATGTGTGGATCGCATTTTAGAGCAATATGAACCGTTGAAACTTTATTTCACTCAAGTAGGATTCGAAGACCCCACGCACACCAATGATAGTATTTTGAAAAGCTTGAATAAATTCACTGTAGCTTATTTAGAGTTTTTATTGTTCAACCTCGGAAGGCTTGCAGCATTCAATTTGTTATTTCAGTGAAATGCCTCTGTTGCATCAACTTAAAAAAGAACTAACTACTCTCATTATGAATAAGTGTTCCGATTTTATGGAACTTAGCTATGGTACAGATATTAAGAATATTGATCCAAGTAATGAAAAGTACCATGTACCCTTAAAGAAGGTTTATCTTGTCCTAAAGGCATTGCTACAATTCAGAGTATAGCAACAGAAATGGGAGATGATGATGATCACAATATGGTTGCGTTGTTTTACAATTTTCTTGTCGAATGTGTTAAACAAATTCAAGGAGATTTGACAAAGTTGAATATTTTGACTTTTTATCCTGCTTGTACCCTGAAGTTGCTTACAATTTGACTGTACCGAGTTTAACATCCATAGTGACAAGATTCCCATATCTGAGTGAGGACATTTATCCCCAGGAACTTGATTTGGAATGGCGACAGCAAGCCATCCTAACCTTGGTGCCAATATGAACTTCATGGATTACTGGCATGTCATATTTAATGAAAAAAATGTCACAGGATCTCATACATACTAGGAGTTAAGAAAGTTCATTAGCATTCTTTTATCATTTCCGTATTCTAATGCATCGGTTGAGAGGATGTTCAGCCATTTACAACTGATAAAAGATGACCATCGATCAGCTCTTAAGCAACAAAGTCTGATAGGACTTCTTACTGCAAAACTAACTCTAAAGGCCATGTAAAAAACTCGTAGAGGAAGCTATGACCCTCCAAAAGCCATGATCAGCCTGCACCACTAAATGAAAACTAATGAAGATGATGAAGAAACTCGACAACTACGAAATCTGTTTCTTGAATCCTTGAAACAACAGTAATGGTTTGCTAAATCAAGATTCTGGTGACTAGCTTCTGATTATCTCTCCTCCTCCTCCAAAAAGATCATCAATTTGCCAGTAATTAGTCCTGCTGAAATCAGAACAAATCTTTTGTAGTTCTGTACTACTATTTAAGAATCTATTGTGTTAACATTATGAATGAGAATTAGAATCACTTTAAATATCTCGTACCTCAACCTAAAGGCTTTGTATTGTTATTATTGTTATTATTATTATTATTATTATAATTTAATTTCTTGTCCAATTTCTCGATTCTTCGGACAATTCTTTTTTCAGGATTGCTACATTCAGCTAGCAAGTTGGCGAAGCTCATCAGGGTGAAGGATACAAATCAGGTTAAGGCTGGATGTAATTAATACAAGTACAAGTATTACTCGAAAATTACAACAGGTAAAGTCAGGAGTGGGTTGCGACGCGTTTCGGAACAGCTTGCTCCGTCTTCAGGCGAGAAGTGAGGCTCTGGCTAGATCTGGGTCCTTATATATCCCGGCTCTGGTTCGTAGATATGGGCCTCGAATTTTGATTGGTCGAGCGGAGGTTGTAAGTTCGGGTGGCAGATGTACGACGAGCTCGGCTCGGCCTCCCAGGCTGGGAGGTAGGAAGGAATCCTGGATCCTGATTGGTCAGGACGCGCGCCGAGCCAGCCAAAAAGTCAGGCAGGCTCCTCTCTCGCTCAGTGGACTGGGCTGAGAGAGGTATCCGAGCTCCTTGATTGGCTGAGGCGCGCGCCGAGACGGGCTCAAAGTCAGTCAGCCCATTTCTACACTCAGCAGGCTGAAATTCCGGGCCATGTTCGCCGCCAAAATCAGCATTCGGCCAGACAATTTCTCCATTTGTAGGGGTGTCAGGATCGTGTTGTCATCATTCTGGGGGTCTTGTTCTTGGTTCCTAGCGTTGGTATGTCGACAGGATGGTAGGAGGAACATTTCTCGAGTCTTATTCAACGCTGGTTTCTCGTTCTGGATTAACAAAGCTTCCAAAATTCGTAAGCGCCTGCTGTCCGTGGCGCTGCCGATAATTTTGGTATTGGCGACGATGTCTGCCCGGCTAATTTGGGAGTTATGTCGCTGTAGAGCATGATTTCTGATAGCACCTTGCTGAACGTGGCACGAGATCCTCTTCGAAAGTTTCATGGTAGTCATACCTATGTATTTGCCAGGGCATCCTCGGACTGGGCATTGGTAAGAGTAGACTACATTTGTCTTCAGAGGGTCGTTCTCAGGGGGCGCTGGATTGTTCCTCATGATCAAGTTGCGGGTTTTTTCAGTCTGGTAGTAGATGATGAGTTTCACTTTCGTGGTCTCATCAGTGGGTGAAACGTTGTTATTGATGATGTCTTTAATGGCCTTCTCATCCCGCTGATATTCGGCGTGCATGAGGCCTTTGTAGTAAAGTTTGATGTCTCTAAATCCGTTGGTGGAGGTGTCGGACCTATCTGTATTTCTGTCGGACCCCTGGCTGGCGCTGTCGGACCCTTCCACCAAAGGGGACCCATACCACTTATCTATAACTGTCCTCACTTCACGCTGGACTTGCTTGTTGCTGTAGCCGTTGTTGATAAGGACCTGTGTGACCCTTTCCAGCTCCTTGTGGGTGTCAGTCCATGTCAAGCAGTGAGACAAGGCCCTGCGTACAAAGGCCTTGATGGTCGAGGCCCTGTAGCGCTCTTGTGGGCATGGGGAGTGGACGATGTAGAGGGGACTGGTTCCGAGATGACTACCTAAGCGATAGAGGGCACAGGGGTGCCTTCTTCTTCGGAGTCAGGAGCCTCTGTAGGTTCCTCTTCTCGACATTCGGCAATCTGGGTCCTCTCGGTGGTATCCGACACCTCTGACATCCCTTCATCATCGTCGAGGTGGATGTCCTTAAGTGCGTCCAAAACGTCTGGGTCGACCATCAGTTGGACGCAGGGGATCTCAGGTTTGGGGATGAGAGCATCCGCAGATGCCTTAAGAAAGAGCATAGCTCTCATCTTCTCGCTGGGGAGATAGGGCCCCGTGGCGTTCTTTTGAAAAACACGCACCCACTTGTGTAGTTTCTCACGAGCAATGTCCCTTGACTCCGCAGACTGGGGAGCCTCGAACGCCTCGTTGAGCTGGCCCTTGCAGACTGTGCAAACCTGCGGGTCCCAGTACCTCAGAGATCCCTGGGTGACGGAGCAGCTGGCGTGGGGTTGGCACACCAGGTGGCCGTAGAAGTCATGGCGCCGAACGCTGCAGAAGGCGCTCTCACACTGGATGTACTCCTCCTGTAAAGAAGAAAGGGGTACATGAGTATGTGGAAGTCTATAATGATGGACTTAAAGTAATACTAGATTAGTCTTAATGTAATTTCAATTACAGTATAAGATTCCTTTCCAAGTGCAAGCTTAGGATAGGTAAACTGGAAATGAAGCAGGAAAGACATATACTTGTGAATCCCGCCCAGCCAATTGCCATGACCTTACATCATTACTAACTCTAGGGCTTTCGTTCAGGTAAGCCCTATGGGGGAAACTATCCCGTAGGGATAGAGTAGCATAGCTAGTACTTCCAATGGGGTATTAGTAGTGGTGAAAGGGAGAGAGCTGAGATCATTCAGCATAGTGAAAAGGGGAAATAATTATACCCAATTTAGATAGGTCCCACCAAGGGACTGCGCATGGATGCACAGAGTATGCTAGAAAATTATCTATTGCATAACTATAGACCATAGTTTTCTGTCTAGGGTATGTACTATACCACAGATTTACTGGCTACTGTATACAGCCATACAACAAACACTGCCGGCGCACTGGCGGCAGGGTTAGAGAAAGATGACAGCCCACTGTCGTAATATGAATTAGGTGGAGCCGGCAGCCTGCCGGAGCATCAGAGGTACGCCGGGCGCGGCGGGTCTCTGATTGAGGGTAACCCATTCCAGCCATCAGTCTATGTGGCGGGGAAAGGGAGACGACCTCAAATATTGATGGCAGATCGCCGACATGTTGGCGACCGCTTGCAGCCGGCAGGCAACCGGCTGAAGGTACTCCTACCCTGTCATCGATCTTTGAGACTGAGAAGAAACCTAGGCTGTGCTGTCGGCTGTTGCCGGCAGAGTTGTGCGACAGTAGACCAGCACTTAATTGAGAGAGAGAGAAAGCAAAGAGGAAGGAAGAGGGAAGGGCAGCAGCTCACTACCCTAACCTCGCCTTCCTCGAGGAGGGCTCAAATGTAAGGAAGAACATTATGATCAGGCTTCTATCCAGCTGCAACTCAGCCGGCGGTCAGCAGGGCTGCGGGTGGCGATCCAAGGGAGGACCGAAGAACACTAAGATAGCAGGGAGGTCTCCCGCTGGCAGACCGACCTGTCGTTATGCCATCCCATAGTTCAACTATGTGCGGGAAGCTAAACGGCTTGGTCTAGCAGGCGAAAAGACCGGGCCGACCCCCAACTCGCCAGCACTCAGTGAGTTGTAGGACGGTGGACAGGGGTGTGATGGCTAGGCCATCACTAAAGGACAGAGGGGGAGGGGAAAGGGTCCTGTGAAGGGGTGTGGGGGTTAGTGAGAGCCTTCCCCAACACCTTAAAGGGCACCATCCCAGATATAGGAAGAATACATTCTCCAGCCTAGGGTGGGTAAGTACAGTAAGAGAACGGCATGGCCGTGCCGTCCCAAACTATAAAGAAATAGAATCCTAGAGCCTGCCTAACCTAGGCTAGGGAAAGCGTATGCCCTAGCCTGGAAAAGGTAGGCGCAGGACAAGTCGCTAGGCCAC